>NC_054878.1:3679811-3739811 GCF_018320785.1 Cheilinus undulatus
TCCGTGCATCCATCCATCCATCCATCCATCCATCTATCCATCCATGCATGCATCCATCCATCCATGCATGCATCCATCCATCCATCCATCCATGCATCCATCCAACCATCCATCCATCCATCCATCCATCCATCCATCCAACATCCATGCATCCATCCACCCACTCATGCATCCATCCGTGCATCCATCCATCCATCCATCCATCCATCCATGCATCCATCCATGCATCCAGCCATGCATCCATACTTGCATCCATCCATGCAATCATCCCCCCATCCATGCATCCATCTATCCATCCATGCATCCATCCATCCATCCATGCATGCATCCCTCCACCCATCCAACCATTCATCCATCATTTCATCCATGCATCTATGCATCCATCCATCCATGCATCTGTGCTTCCATCCATCAATCCTTCCATCATCATCAATTCATCCATCCATGCATCCATCCAGCCATCCATCCAGCCATCCATCTTTCCATCCATCTATCCATCCATACACGCATCCATCCGTGCTTCCATCATCATCCATCCATCCATGCATTCATCCATCCCCCCATTCATGCATCCATCCATCCATCCATCCTTGTAATCGTGCTTCCATCATCATCCATCCATCCTTGCATCACTCCATCCATCACTACAGCCATCCTTGCACCCAGCCATCCATACATGCATGCATCCATCCATCCATCATGCTTTCATCATCATCCATCCATTCATGCATCCATCCATCCATCCATCCTTGCGTCACTCCATCCATCCTTGCATCCATCCATGTACCATCCATCCATGCATCCGTGCTTCCATCATCACCTATCCATCCTTGCATCCAGCCATCCATACATGCATCCATCCATCCATGCTTTCATCATCACCCATCCATCCTTGCATCCATCCATCCATTCATCCTTGCATCCATCCATCCAGTAACACATGCATGCATCCATCCATCCAAAAATGTACATACGTGCTTTTTGGGGCGGCAGTAGCTCAGTCTCGATGGAGCTCGGCTGGAAGGCAGAAGGTCGCTGGTGCGAGTCCCGGTGGGACTGGTAGCTGAAGAGGTTCCATCATGTCCTGTGCACTTGAGCAAGACACTGAACCCCCCCAACAGCTCACGGCAGCGCTAAGCAATGAGCAGCAAGGCCATCACTGTATATGTGTGTAATATATTAAAAAAAAAAAAAAAAGCGACTAAACAGTGTAAACTATGAATTTCCCTTCAGGGATGAATGAAGTACAACTTTACATACATACATCCATGCATCCATTCATCCAATCTATATACTACTGAACTTCCTAAATTATTACAGAGTGTAGCTCTTGTTTGATCCTGTGTGAACTTAACTAGATCTTTTTCACATTTCCCATCATTCCCTGCATTAATGTTTATCTTACATTGTGGCTGGTTTCTTGTACATTAACACTAAAATCAATGCTCAACAACCTTTTAAATCGTCTACCATGAGACTTTGTAGTTTGGCTGCATTTCTCAACCTATTGCCATCCTTCTACCTCCTACACCTGAGCTTGAGGGGTTACCAGCGAATGGAAAAGACTGATTTTAGATTTTGATGAAGTTCTCTGTCTCTCTCCTGAAATCTCCACAGACTCTGTCAGACTGGTGAATGGGACTGATCTCTGTTCAGGCAGACTGGAGGTGAAGTCTGACCAGGTTTGGTCCCCAGTGTGTGAAGAGAACTTGGACCTGCAGGGTGCTCAGGTGGTCTGTAGAGAGATTGACTGTGGGGCTCCTTCAGACTTCAGAGGGGGAATGTTTGGAGAAGTGGAGGCTCTATTCTGGAGTAGGAAGTTCCAGTGTGAAGGCCACGAGTCTGCTCTCCTGAACTGTCCAGACTCAGGGCTGACTGGAAACACCTGTCCACCTGGTAGAGCTGTGGGCCTCACCTGCTCAGGTAAAGATGTACCGTTGCTTTAGTGACATTATTTTACAAAATAAGGCTGCCAATCACTGACAATAGTGTTGGAAAGCAAAATTTTAAACAGAAGCTACTGACAACAGCACACACAGACACACAAAAACTTTCATAAGAAATATTAAAAGAGAAAAGTAGCCTCTGATAAAGATTTTTAAAAATTTTTTAAGGTGAATCTTGAATGAGACTACAAATGGGGCAGACCTGAACTTTGAGGGAAGGCTGGTCCAGATAGATTGGTCTTATCTAAAAATACTTAGTCGGGACTTAAAAAGCCAACAAATGAGGAAAACCTGACTGGTCGCTGGATTGAAAATGAACTTTATTTCCAAGTTTGACCATTCATGCCCTTTTTTCACCCCCTAAATCCAGGACCAGGGTTGACATTGACACTGATGTGTCAAATATTCCTCTATAATTTTAGAATATGGGATGAGGAATGTAGACTTGTGGCAATATCTATCAGAGGTCAGTTTAGTGTAATATCAACCAATTTTGAGCCATATAGCTTGTTATTCTTTGAGTCAGACTCTCAGAACATTTGTGTTTATGTGGAATTAGAGCGACTAGTTTTCAGCATCACAGTGTCTGGACCATTAAACTTAATAGAATTTAAAGCTAAGAAGAGAACGGGGCTGAGGTCGGAGTTCTGTAGATTTGCTCAAATAGATGTGACCCCCTTTGCCTTGTCTTGACTATGTCCTTGTCTTTGTTCAGATCCTAGTGATGTCCGGTTGGTGGGAGGACCTACCAAATGCTTAGGTGTATTGGAGCTGAAATATGATGCAGAGTGGAGACCAGTGGATCGTTGGGACCGTTCCTGGACTCTAGAGGATACAGAAGAGTTCTGTAAAAGACTTGATTGTGGCTCTGCTCTCGCCATAAGAAGGGTTAAGGAGTCCTCCAGCAGATCGGTGTGGTGGATCGACATTAGTTGTAGACACTTTAGACCTTCATTTATGGACTGTGTGACAAGACAGGATGTGTCCAGTGAGTTTAGCCTGGAAATCACCTGTTCAGGTATTTTACTTCATAAAAGCTATGATAAACATAACACGCCTCATTCAGCTAGCTAAGAATAAACTTGATCCTAAAATGCTCTTATGCACTTTTAAAAAAAGATTCCGACATTCACCAAAGTTTTCATAGCTGTGATTTGTTCTCAGCAAAGAACAAACCTGAAGAACACTCCAGAGCACTCTTCTGAACATTTAAGTCCTGATATCAGGATAAATGTTTAATTTTGCAGTTATCAGTACTCAAATGTGCTAGTTTAAGCCTCAGGCTCCCCTTTGACAAAAAAAATCACATTTTTCCTCTTAAGGCCATTTTTGATCACTGGATATATTAAATAATGTTTAACATGGGAAACAGTACTTTTTTTGGTTCATCAACTCTAGTCCTCCTTTTGTATAGAAATGTGAATTCATTTTTATTGGCGTTATTTACATAATAATAACAAAAAAATATGTTATTTTCTATTTGATGAATGCATGTGTGATTGCAGTGTTTTTTATTGGTGTGGGGATTATGAGTCTGGGATGTGTCAGTGATTAGCAACAACAATGATTTTGATAAGTATTAGTTTTTGAGCAATTACAACAACAACAAAAAAAAACACACTTTCTCCCCTGCAGCCCTGAAAGGGATGAAATAAATAAACAGGCTTCATAAATAATATGACCATGATACACAAATATTAAATTCCAGATATTTTATGAACTTTTTTAACTCTGAAATGAATTTGTTTTCAAAAGTAAATATTTTTTTTGTTTGCAGACAGGTAGAAGTGTCATTTCTGCCCCAGGCTAAACCTCCCATTCTATTAGCATGCTAACCTGAAGCTAGCTGCATTGTTTACATTCTGCTCTGCAGGGATTGGCTGCTTCTTGTTTCCCAAACTTTTTTTATGATGCAGATGTGGTTTTAAAGGTCAAGGAATGCAAAGACACCATTTTCAAATGAATAAACTTGGCTTATAGCTCTAAACCACTATAACCCTGAAAGTAGCATTTTGCACCATATAATGTAACCTGTTGGAAATACCATGCAATATCTCTGCAGACCAATCCTATTAGAAATGAGTGAATCAGAGGGAAAACACTAAAAACTACAACTTTGAAGACATAAGTCCAGGATTCATTCCCAGCATAATTAAATTAATACTTTTTTATAACATGGCTGTGAGATACCAAAATACAGTTTTCTTGGTTTTTATCCATACATTATTTTCAACACAGATTTCAGTGTGTGTTTTGGCTATGCCTACATATACAGACACACCCCCCCACACACACATATGCTAGTTTCTCAATACACATAAACACCATACTCAGACATCCATAGAAGGTAGTTATCTCCCACAATGCCTCTCTGCAAACGGTGATATCTGGTGGTGATATTTTTGTGTGTGCATTTTTTTGCCTCTGAATGACCGGGTAACAGAAGAAAAAACAGAATTTCATATTTCTGTACTGGCAGTAGAATGAAAATAAGTGGTTTTAATGATAGACAATGGGGCCAAAAAGGGTTCCAAGGGGAAGACTGTCAGTTTTTTGTCTACGTAGTGGAAATTTCTGTCAACACAGTGTGGGTTCATGAAAAATTCATGAACATCTTTGTCAGATATCCTCTTCTCAGCATAATAACTACCGAAATGAGAGCCGTAAAAGTAAGGGATGCGTTCACATTATGCACATTTGTTTTAACTACACTGCAGCACTGCACCCCTCTCCTCTCTCCCACGGGTTTTCTGTCACACTAGCAACATCAATCCATGCCCAGGCTCACTTGCGTATGTACTTAGTCTGATACAGCAGGTGGCGGTATGCACATATCTGGTTTGTAAGCCCTCCAAGGAGGAGGAGGAAGAAGCAGCCACCATGGCAACCACTCGGGTCATGCCCTAAGTGAAGATTCTTAATGTTTAAAGTCGGCAAAATAGTTCATTCTGCCACCATGAAGTTTTTTTTTTTTTTTTTTAAAGCCAGCGATACCCCTTTTTCTATCAACACATCTACATACACCTCGGAGGATTAACGGACTCACGCTATGCAGATACACAGTGTTGAAGTGACAGAGGACGTTTATTGCCATTGCAACACATGTTGCAAAATCTTGCAAATTACAACTCAGTGAGGTCAGTCATAAGAGACGGTTTATTGCCTTGATTCTGATGATTTCCACCGTTTACTGAGAAAATGTGAACAAGCTGCAAGGGTGTGTTTACATTCACATCTCATTCCAACTGGGCCAGACTTCACTGATGTTTAATTCTGCATGTCGTGTCTTATTGTTATTATCCAAGTTAACATGTGCTAGAAATAACAGAACTGTGCTTTTTTGGTGTCATTTCGAGCAGCTTTACATCCACTTTAGAACCATCAAAGTATTTCTTATATTTGGAGTATAGAGAGCAGTTGTCTTTACAGTTTCTTTAAAGTCAGATTTTTCTGACATCTTGCTACTTCTCCTCTCTCTCCTTTGTGGTGCTGCAGTCTCATGCCCTTATATGGGCATAAAAGGGGCGTGTCTCTATGCTAACAAGCAGGAACATACAGGTGCTTCCATCTTATCAGGGCCTGGCAAACATCGAACTCAATCACAGGGGTGTGAACAACAC
Source organism: Cheilinus undulatus (assembly GCF_018320785.1). Lineage (NCBI taxonomy): Eukaryota > Metazoa > Chordata > Actinopteri > Labriformes > Labridae > Cheilinus > Cheilinus undulatus. Next base: position 3,685,378 of record NC_054878.1, read on the forward strand.
AGCGCTTTTAAAATCATGTCATTGAAGGTTTCTCTCAGAAACTTTCTTTAGGACAAGTTTAAGAGCAATTCCAAGATAATATTGGTGAATGAGGCCCACTGCTCTTTGTTTGATATACTCACTACTGCAGGTTCTAATACTTTTAAGTATGTCGCTCTGATCTATGTGACCCTTTCTAGATTTTTGTCACTTTCCTGTCATTCCTTCCATTGTTGCTCATCTGATCTTGTAGGTTTTTACTACATGAACACCAAAGACACAGCTTCAATGTTAGTGTCTTTTCTTTTCATTTTTCCACGTCTTTCACTGCTATACTGGCTGCTTTTCTCAACCTATTACCATCCTCCTCCAGCTGAGCTAGTGACAGGTTTACCTGTGAAAAGAACAGACTGATTTTAGATTTTGATAAAGTTCTCTCTCTCTCTCCTGAAATTTCCACAGACTCTGTCAGACTGGTGAACGGGACTGATCGGTGTTCAGGCAGACTGGAGGTGAGGTCTTACCAGATTTGGTCCCCGGTGTGTGAAGAGGACTTGGACCTGCAGGGTGCTCAGGTGGTCTGTAGAGAGATCGGCTGTGGGGCTCCTTCAGTATTCAAGGGGGGAATGTTTGGAGAAGTGGAGGCTCCATTCTGGAGTAGGAAGTTCCAGTGTGAAGGCCACGAGTCTGCTCTCCTGAACTGTCCAGACTCAGGGCTGACTGGAAACACCTGTCCACCTGGTAGAGCTGTGGGCCTCACCTGCTCAGGTAAAGATGTAAAGACATAAATATATAAAAAAAAAAAAAAAAATCACATGACTAACTGTACACAGATTAAAGTTTACATTAGGCCGTCGTACAGTTAACGGTTAAATATACCACAACATATACAGCTAAAAGGAAACTTTATACATTTAATGATGAAATAATAATGTATAACTAGACAATTTCCACGAGCGGAAACCGCAAGAGGGGCTTGGGGGGGGTGGGGGGGTTGGGGTTCATTGCAAGGTCATTCCTGACAATAGACCTGACTAGTCATTACAAGGTCATGTCCAAGCCCAGACTGAAGCAGCATGTAGCTGCACAATGACACAGTGAAATGGTTAAGAAACACTGTACATGACAGGAGCTTCATGTGTTTTAGTCATGTGTGGCCTGATTAGCTGATGCTGATCACCTGGCACCTGAGCTTCAGCTGTCTTCTTGATAAACCTGGTGGTGTTGACCCTCCCCTATGAAATAGAGTCCTTTAATTGAATTTTATACAGTCATGCAGTTCCTGTCAAGGTCTTGATGAGAGCAGTTGCAGAAGAAATGAATGTTATCATTTCCAGCTCCATTTGAACACATGAAAAACTTTTATTGAGAAAGGATTGTGGGTTCTTATTTTGATTGATGTCACCAAAGTCAAGACAACACACAAACCCACACAAATGCACAATCTCTCCCATTCACTTCATATGGGATATATGTGTGGCTGTCTTTGGCGACTGACGTCACCAAAGACTTTATGGAAGACTGTATGTGGATGAGAAGCCACCCACAGTGTCCCACCGTCCTGTTAAAGCATTGTTTAAATGGGCTGCTTTATTGGAACAGCTCCATGTGTGTGCGTGATCAGAGCTCATTGAGGGCTGTATGTGTGTCAATCAACGATGACATCATCATCAGTGGTCACAGAGAGCAGTTACACCTGTGAGGGAAGAGAGCAGTTTTGGGTGATTTTGCTTGTGAACACAGTCTCTTTCTCCTCTCCATGTGCGAACACCGTACATGCTATCATCAAACGGATTTCAGCATGAGCATCTGCAGGCTTGGAACTAACAGTGATGTTATTTTGGTGTTGATTGTGAGAGAACTGTGGCCAGGGAGTCAAGCTAAAAATGGGAATCTTTCTGATTCTGAAGACCTTAAATCTCAGATTCTATAACATTGCAGCAGATGAGAGAGATGTCGCTGTACTTGGGACAGTTGGTCCTCTCACGCCAAAAGTGTGCATGGTATGGCTTTGGTTCTTGGTTTGACAGTAGCAGGAAAAAAAATTCCTCTGTTTTGATGTATTTTTTATTTGTGTGGTGTTAGATTTGTGGCCATAGTCAGTAGTTGTTTGCTAAATTGTCAGTTAATGTGTCAGCTCCACCAGGTGGGGTAGATGACATTAAATAATTATTTAAGAAACAGTTTATTGTAACTGTTTCTTAAATAATTATTTGGTTGTTTATTTATGAAATCTTTGAGATGTCAGACTCATTTGCATGTGCCTTTTAGACAGCATAGTTCAACTTTACACTTAATATTGATATGATACAATCCTACAGTTACTCCTTATATGGCAGGAAGGTAAAAAAGTTCATTTCTGAGCCTGTCATTCATATATAAATATAAATAAAATATAAATAATAAATAAATACATAATATAGACAGACAGACAGCTAGACAAACAGACAGACAGACAGACAGACAGAATGAAAATGCAACTTCGACTTTGTTTTAATCGAGGTGGAGAAAATGTTTTTGCCATACAGCTTATGATACCTTAGAGGCAGTTTCTCAGAACATTTGTTTTTCTATGGTGTTAGAGCTAGAAGTCATCCTAATTAAAGTGTTAAAGATTCTGTGTGTCTGGGTCAGAATCAATGGGAAAATTTAAAGCTGAGCTTAACGGGGCTGACTTTTGTCAGACTCTAAACATACTCTAGATTTCCTGGAGAACAGGTGAAGTAAACCTCTTCTGTCTTGCCTCAACTATCTCCTTGTCTTTGTTCAGACCCTGATGAAGTCCGGTTGGTGGGAGGACCCAACAATTGCTCTGGTAAATTAGAGTTGAACTACCGTGGATTTTGGCTACCAGTGAACCTAGGGAAGCCTTCCTGGGACCTAAAGGATTCAGCTGAGATTTGTCGGAGACTCCACTGTGGCTCTGCTGTTTCAACCAGACTGATAAAGGAATCCTTTAACCAGTTTGGGTGGTGGTTCAGCTCTGATTGTGTTCAGGCTAAATCCATGTTTGGGACATGTGTGAGACAACTTGACGAGATCATAGCCATGAGTCTGGAAATCACCTGCTCAGGTATCACTAATCATTCTGCTCCTTTGTCATAATGTTTTATTTACAGCGTGTAAACAACGTCTACTTGAAGATGGCTGCCTGAACCACAGCTAATTTTGCTATACTTTATTATATCGCTGATACTCTTACCTGGCTTTTTTTCATTATACACAACCCAAGTACTAATACAGCCCAACAACCTCAGGGCTCATAGCTAATGTACCTGACCTTTAACCTTCCTGATTTCATGGTGGAAGCAATAAAATCATGGAACCATGTTGGAATGAATGACAACCAACCCTAAAGGCTAAATACTACTCCTGTGTGAACAGTGATCTCTGCCCTCTTGTCTCAAGCTGATTAGGGCTGCTCTTTTTGTTGTGCAGCTCTGGACACGCCTCCAGTGCCTTAAAGGGGACATACTATGCAAAAATCACTTTTTCAGGCTTTTCTAACACAAATATGTGCCCCTGGCCTGTCCACAATCCCCTCAAGTACCAGAAAAATCCACTCCCTCTCCCTCTCTCTTTCTCCATCTTTCAGGAAATGTGTGCTGAAACAAGCCGTTCTCAGATTTTACACCTAGTGACCTCACATGGGGAGTAAGCACCCGCCCCCAGGTTTGGTTGGCCCTCCCCACTTGGAGGAAAGTTCCACCCTCCTCTGCTGATCCTCTCAGCTACCAGCTGAGATGCTGGATAGCTCAGTGGGTTACCCTGCTGATTATGGTCTGGGAGATTGAGGCAGGCCCTAAACTTAGGATAAAAGTGTCTGTAACATCAGGAGTACTGCATCCATTTCCAGAGAGGGGTGTGGTCAGGGGCGGAGTCAGACAGCTAGTTACCATTTAAAGCCACAGAAACAGCTCGTCCTGAGAAAGGCTGAAACAGAGGGGAATTTAGACATGCAAAAATACTGGAGTATTTTCTCAGCAATAAACTTCACAGGCATGTTTTGGGGACCTCTGAGACCAACATAAACTAAAAAAAGGGTAAAATATGTCCCCTTTAAGGTTGCTAGCCTTTGGTTGGAGTAAAAACGTGGTGCTGCAGAGCGTGGCGTAGCTGTCGTAGGTAGAAAAGTGCAGGTGAGAACTCAGTAGAGAAGTTAGGGAAGGGTAGAGATGCTGGGCTTTGAAAAAGAAAAAGAAACATTTTAATTAAACATGTTATATCATCATTCTCCATTAAATATTACTACGAGTCAAAGCAGACATCTTTAAACAACCATACTGACATCTGATCTGATAACAGACAGTAAATGAGCTTAAAGCAGTGGCAGCTGGTGTGTTTGTCTTCAGGTGGTCTTTGGAAATATCTCATTTCTATATGTATGTAAGTTATATCAACAGATACTACTCTACTATGAGTTAGGGTAAATTAAAGGCCTTTTCCAACATCTGTTTAGTGTGAAGCACTCTTTACTAGACATACCCACTCACAAAATCAGAATAAAACTGCAAACAAATAGTCCTAACAAGAAATCCAAAGTCTGTGCAATTTTGTAATTTAACTGGAAATGAATCCAGATGAAAGAAGTGATTCCTGCGAGTTATAAAAAACATCTTAATTCAGCTTATTTTGTCTCACTCTCTCCTGAAATATCCTCAGACTCTGTCAGACTGGTGAACGAGACTGATCGCTGTTCAGGCAGACTGGAGGTGAGGTCTGACCAGATCTGGTCCCCAGTGTGTGAAGAGGACTTTGACCTGCAGGGTGCTCAGGTGGTCTGTAGAGAGATTGGCTGTGGGGCTCCCTTAGTCATCCAGGGGACAATGTTTGGGGAAGTGGAGGCTCCAATCTGGACCAGAGACTTCCAGTGTGAAGGTAATGAGTCTGCTCTCCTGGACTGTGGAGGATCTGGTTCACCTAGACACTCCTGCTCCCCTGGTAGAGCTGCTGGACTCTCCTGTGAAAGTAAGAGAGCAGACTCAGCTTTGATTTGACTCACTAGTTCACTTCCTTTAATAATTCTGTTCTCATCCATGTTTAGATCCAGATTACATCAGGTTGGTGGGAGAGCCCAGCCGGTGTGCAGGATCACTGGAGATGAAGTACATGGACGAGTGGCAACCTTTTCTGGGTTTTAAGTGGGACCAGGGGTCTGCAGATGTAGTGTGTAAAATGCTGAAATGTGGTTCTGCTGTTTCAACAAGAGGTGTGAAGCAAAAGAAGAGTAGACCGACATGGTTCATCGAGACTTCCTGTGTCCAGACAGCGTCTTCTCTGTTTCAGTGTTTAGATCGGGGACCCTATGGCAACGACTGGGGCCTTGAGGTGATCTGCTCAGGTAATACTAAACATCACATCTGAATTTGGTATTAGTGATGTAATAATAAGCAGCATACACTCAGTAACAAGACCGCTTCTAGCCATTTTGGTGCCCTAGGAAAACTTACAATTTAGTACTTTTACCAGAGTTAAAGATTCAGGGCTTTTGAGAAAACATTGGGGGCATAGACCCTACAAGCCCCCCCATGGCTCCACCTCTGACTGATAAACTTATCCACAACACAAGATTTACACATCACAATGCCAAAACAATGTCAGAAACATAGGGTTATAAACACATTGTGACATAATTACTTACAGACATATTTCAAGAGCACCTGCAGCAGTTTTTAACCAGAATGATCCTGTGAGCTCTACTAAAAGAAAAAAAGTTAGAGAGCTGCAAACTGTTTAAGTTCGTAAGCAAGGCACAGTCTAATTCCTTAAAAGCGCACAGAAGCTTTAACGCTCTTCATAGCGCTGCAGACATACAGTATGAGCGTCTCCACTGCTCTGATGCGCCTCATGACGCACAGGAAGAGACTGGCACAGAGATACTGAGCCATCATACTGTTATTTGAGGGGAAATCCCTTCTATCTATAAAAATGGCCTCTTTTCACAAAGCGTTTAATTTACAGATAAGGACAGGATCAGAATTACCACTGTTAACCCCTTTTACCACCTTTTCCACCCATGTTTGCCATTTTAACCCATTGTCTGCTTTTTGCCTGTATTTTGACACTTTTAATGAATTTGTGCTACTTTTAAAATCCCATTACACAACGTTTTCAGACAATTTTAGCCATTTTAACCACTTTTAACCATTGTTAACCCATTTTAATTCAGTTTTAAAGGAGAGGGATTTAGATTAAGATTTAAGAGGGCAATATACTATTGCAAAAAATGAACAAAAAATACATTCTTTACTTTAATAATAGTGGTTATTATTGAGGTAAAAATGATCAGTTTAACTTTATAATGGACCATGATTTTGCTGGCCTCCATGGGCCCCAGTTTGGGGGGCCTCAGAAAGTTCTCCTCTTTACAGTCGGCCTTGTCTGCACACGACTGTTCTTGAATGTTCATGCCTGTGTTCAACCGGTCTCAGGTACAGTGGGGGTCCCCGGTCTCTGGCACCTTTATTTTGGGGGTCAAAGCTTGAAAAGTTTGAGAACCCCTGCTCTACTCTGTTCTGTACTTCATAGTTTCATGTTTAAATCTGACCTTCAGTGTTTCTGTCTTCTGTCGTCTGCTGTCTGCTGATTATGTCCTTTTGTGTCTCCAGATTTGCTGGTAAAGCCAACCATCGCCTTCTCTTCCTCTACTGACGGGGTCTCTGAGGCCACGCCGCAGGGCTACCAGGCCCTCATTGGCTATAGCTTCAACATCACATGCTCCATCAAACCTCAGTATGAAGGAGGATATTTCCAGCTCCTATTCTCTGACTCCGTCACAACACAGAGCTACACCCTGACAGCCGTCAACCATTCTGCCCATTTCCTGTTTCCTCCTGCAGACCAGAGCCACGGAGGGCGGTACAGCTGTGTTTATCACCTCCATGTTTTCTCCCAGAACTTCTCCTCAGAGAGCCAGACTCTCTCTCTCGCTGTCGGAGGTAACTTCTCAGATAATCTGGGTCAAACAGTGAACATCTGACACCTGACTGTCACTGAGAAAGGCCTTCACTTATTTGAGGTGACTTTGTGTGAGTCTTCTGATCAAATGTGATGATTTAAATCTGTTTTAGCCCCTCTGATAGACCTGATCATCAGATGTGTGGTCCTGATTGGTGGTCTGCTGATATACGACACTGCCCTCTACTGCTACTATAAGGTACTGCACACATCTGTATTTCATGGAGGATGAAGACTGTTTGGCATGATGTCATTCATAAAAAGCTATCAGTGATTTTACTGATTTAAAGAGTGGTTTTCTGATTTCTCTCCCCAGGTCCAAACCAGACAGATTCCCAGGACTACTGATGACTGCCTGCTGTCTCAGTGAAGACGCTGGAGACGTTGGACGTTGTGGGTGTCTGTGGGGACCACACGGGGGTCCTCTCAGAGACACACTGTCAGTCTTATCAAACATTGAACTTTTTAACTTCTTATCCCAATGTGAGAAACATTTTTTCAGTATAAGGATAAAACAAGACTAATCTGGCTCAGACGGGCAGAAAGAAGCCCAGATCTGATCAAATATGTTGGTATTTCTTTTTTAGAATCTGTCAACTTCATTTCTTTACGTCATACTTGCATCAGACCACAAAACATTTCATCTGGACTACACGTCTAAAGAGGATTTTTAAAATGTCTTTATATGAAAATATAAACACCTGAAAAATGACCTGACCTGAAAATATTCATTTAAGCATCAAGAGGGAGCTTCACCTCAAGCATTTTTAACATATCTGTGAAATCCAGAGCCAAAAGGTTTCAAAGTCATTTCAGTCTTACCGTGAAAAATTAGTGCCTTAATCCTCGGATAGGCCGGGCTCCTGATAAACCCAGAGAATGTCCCTCCCCAGTTCTGATTTATTGATATATCAGTGCATGTGTGTTTGATCAGCAGCATTGTAGTGGGTTCTAATGCTGAAATGTATTTTTGCCACTTTTTAACCTCTTTACCCATCAAATTTTGCCCCATTATTCACCACATTTCATTAGTTTTTGCACAATTTAGACCAAGTTTTGATTTCATCACTTGCCTACAAATTTTTGCCCATTTAAACATATTTTAGCCAGTTTTAAACCCTTGCTACCACTTTTTTTCTGCTTGTTTTTGCCACTTCTAAACCAACTCTTCTCACCTCTGCCTATTCTTTCCACTGTTGACCAATTATTGACACTGTTAATTTATTTTTTTTTAACCACTTTTATGTCCGTATTTGCCCATTATAACCTCATTCCCCACTTTGTTAAGCCCATTTTTGCCACTCTAAACCCATTTCTGCGACTTTTAAAGTCCCATTTCACCACCTTTTCCACCTGTTTTTGCCATTTCTTACTTTAAGCCATTTTAAACCCATTTTAACCCGTTTTCTAAGATGATGGGTTTACATTTTTAAGACGGCTATATACTTCAGCACAATTGAATTTAAAAAAGATAATAAGTGCTTTAATAAGTGTCTATTATCGGGTTAAAAAAATCTATTAATAAAATCTAATACAGTTTAACTCTATAATGGACCCTGACTCCATGGGCCCCCAGTCTGGCTGGGCCTTAGAAGGCTTTCCCTTTTATCTCCTCTTATGGGCCGTCTTGCAGGCAGAGCTGTTTGGTCTGCTTTAAACGGACTCTGGTCCGTTTTCCCGAATAGTCCGGTTCGTTTGGTGTGGTGTGAACGCTCACGCGAACTCTAATGCGGACCAAACAAGTGGACTCTGGTCCGCTTGAAAACAGGGGGTCCCGGTCTGCTTCCAAACGAACCCTGGTGCGGTTCGTTTGAGGTGTGAAAGCAAAGCAGACCAACTTGTGAACCAAAGACAGGAAGTTGCATAAAGCGTAATGATATACGGATTTATATGTGATTTAATACATTCAAATACATGTCGGTACCTCGCTTGGCGTCTGTGTAGCCATAGCAACACGTCGTAGTCGGTGCTGATTTATTCGTCTCATGTAAAGAACGACATGCTGGACAGCTCGCCGCCTCACTGGCTGCTCATAACGCCCCAATGCAAGAGTAGAAACCTCAACACAGCGTAAGTTTGGTGTTTTTTCATTGTTTATGTGGAAGAAAAGACCAAGAGACCAACAGCGGTGTGAATGCGAACCAAACCAAAGGAAAGAGCGAAAATGTTCCAATTTTAGTTCCAAAACGGACAGAGTCCCGGACTATCAGGTGTTAAAACGACCGTGCTGAAAGCCGGTGGGAGAATTAAAGCTGTCTGGGTATCGTAGATGATTCACAGGAGTATCTTTAAGAGATGTTTGGAGAACACTGGACAAGAAAAGTTGAGGGCGTGCCTTTATTTAGGGTGTCAGGAAGTCACATTGAGGTGTCGGAGTATTGAGATGAAGTATGGAGGTACCAGTACCATGTCAGTACTGGATTTCAACACTCATCCCATCCTCTGTGTCAGTGCAGCAGACAGGAACTGCTCTGAATAACGGCATAAATTCAGACAAGTCAAAGAAGTGAAAGGATTTTTGTAAATATGTGAATATTTTAAAGTTTTTTGTTTTTTTTCACAGAATGATTTTTGTTTCACTTTTCAGTCCCAAAGAGATGGGAGAAAAAAGTCTTTGTCATTGTTGTTTACTGTGTTTCACACATAAAAATTTTTGCATGTAACAAGGAGAAAATGAGTGCACAACTGTCATTTAAAATCATCTTTCATCGTCATCTTTCTACACAGACAAGCACCTCTAACTCTGTTTATGTTAGAATAGAGAAGTATTTTTGATTTTTGTTATCATCATTCTATGTTTTATTCACATTTGCTACGTACCTGGATGTTAATGTTCTTTCTGAGACTGCAAAGGTAACACAGTATCAATTAAAAATGTTGGAAAGGCTCCTTTAATCAAAGAAGTTTCAGAATTGTATATAATCAATGTTTAACCTTGATTCTTAATAAAAACTGTTAAAAAATCTGAGTTTTAACTCAATTGAGTTATTTTCTTCTGTCTTTATAGTCCCATAACTCATCTGTTTGGTATTTTACTCTGTCTTGTGTAATCGTCTGCCTCTTTTATATGAAATATGTAACAATCATTTATTTACTGTTTGGCAGAAGTGTCAAAAGTATTCACATTCATTACTCAGGTGGAAGTATAGATACTAGGGTGCAAAAAGTCAAACTTCAGACCCATGTCATCAATAGCCTTCTTGGAATGTAAATGTACATCCAAGCATCAAGCACCCACAAACATTCAAGACCAGCTGGTGTTGACCAATAGGGTCTTACTCAGCACGAAGGCTAGATTGCTTCAAACTAATCTAGGCTAGCCAAAATGTTTGCTTACTTTATAAAGACAATAACAAACAATACGTATTAAATATTAACTAAGGAGACTAGCAGGAGTAGTCGGAGTTCTTGTTTAATACCGTCACATGCCATGGCATTATTGCAAGTATTTTGAAACGGAGATACCGCGATATTTACAATACCGTTACATCCCTAGTGCATATGCCAAGCCTGTACGTGGCGCTGTGTTGCTGCCACGGAAATGCACCAAAAGAGAAGAAGAACATCACAGAAAACTGACTCAAACTTTCTTCAAGTCGCCCTTCTGGTTGTTCTCTTCTGGTGTGTGCTTTTTTTCGGTGGTGGTAAAAGAACATCAGATTTTTCTGTAAAAGCCATAACAAGCTCAGTAGCTTCTGCAGCACGAACACAACCTTGCAGTCCGCTATTATTGTTTTGGCCGGACCCGCGCAGGTGCCTTAAGGAAGCTACGCTGTGTGTGACGTAATCATTTCAAGAAAGATGCGGATAGCCGTCCACACGGAGACGAAACGGTAGCCGTTTACCGATTTATGCACTCTGGGACCCGTTTTCCAAAAGTATTGTTTACAGTCACCCAAAACGCTGTTTCTGTGTGGATGAAATGCCGATACGACAAAAAATGATTTGCGTATGCACCTGAATTCGTCTCCGTGTGGATGGGGCCTAAATTGAGGAGGTGGTAGGCGCAGCGATGGCGCTTGGGTAGCTGGAATTCCAGGTAGTCATCTTCTTCCAACAGGGCTCCAGCATCAACAAATTCAACACCCTCAGCACTTTCCTCTTCTTCGTGGTGATCATCATTTTGGCCAACATCATCCTCTTCTCCATCACCCTCTCCCGCAGGTTCAGGATTGTTGTTCTCGTCAGTCTGCTCATAAACTCTGAAGGCTTTCAGGAAGTTTGATCTGTTGTCTGTTGTAGTGCGAACAATCTCTCTGATATTGAATTCTGTGTGAATATCATTTAGGGCACCAGCCAGGACAGCACAGGATCTCTGCATGGTCTGGGGGTTAAACCAGTGCCCAGTGACACCCATGAAACTGCGACGGTGTGCCGTCCAGCAGTCTGTTGTTGTTGACATGAGCAGCTTTCAGTTTTCTTTCTAAGGGCAGCTTTCAGTTTTCTTGTCATTTCAACAGAGGCCTTTGTGACTTTGTTGACAACAGTATTGCTCGTCATGACATTTGTATTTGGCTGAAGATGTTGCACAAGATCAATGAAGCCCTGTTGCTGCACAATGTGTGGTGGGTGCAAGCCTTGGACAATGAATTTGAGGACTACTTTCTCCACACTTTCCTGGGACACTCTTCAAGTCTCCCCCAGCTTGATTTGTTTGGAGGGCGGGGTCAAAGAACCTTCAGTGGATGACTTCCTTTTGAGGGTTGCTGAAGAAAGTTGTGTGTACCTCTCCAGGCGAGTGGGGTGTTTCTTCTGTGGAGAAAATGAATGCACAGGCACAGATTGAGATTCATATATCTACAAATTTATCAGACCACCTGTCATATTTGTCTCATAGACCATCCAGCATCATGAAGTGCTTTAATGCGGACTCTTTCATTTTCAGTGAGCTCTCCATGTTTTACCATTTTAACAGGAATGAGGGATTTCAAACTGAATTCACCCAAATTTGAGCGGGCTCACTGGGCTTCTCTGAGAAGTCAGAAATGAATCAAGCATAACATTCAATCCCTAAAACTCATTTTTCTGTTCAGGAATGCAAGTAGATAACTATAATTTGACATATTAATCAAGAAATATTAATGTGCTATACTATTTTTTCAGTTTTTTTGTAAATCAGTACATTTGAAAATTCATGCATAACAATAATAATTATATTTTAGCATTAAAAATATCGTTTGGATTAAAGAGCTTCTACATATTTGTGTGTTAACCATTGCAGAAACATAAAAAATGATTTTGGTAATTACCAATGCTGTTAATTTAGGGCAGCTGTGGCATAAACCTTACTTTGGTTAGGGTTAGGGTGGTCTAATTAATTTGTTAAGCGCTGTACATTGAATATCGAGATATAGCCGAAATATATTGAGATATACATTTGGTCCATATCACCCAGCCCTAGCACAAACCAGTGGGTGTCAGAATGGTATTATGTTTATATTTCTCATCCAACCACAGTCAAATCACTCTATCCAGATGGTGCGATTTATTTGGATAGGTTTTTGGTTTTTTTGAATGATGACAAGCCAGAATGAAAACAAGCTGAAATGAAACATGAGTAACAAGGCTATTTTTAAAATGTGAGGAATAGAAAGTACAGATAGTAGCTTTAAAATGTAAGGAGTAGAAAAAATAATTACTCCAGTAAAGTATAGATACCCAAAATTTCTATGTAAGTAAAGTAACTAAGTATTTGTACTTGGTTACTTGAAACCTCTACTGTTTGGTTCATTTAAAGAGTCACTAAACCCTCAGACCACCTTAGTCAGATATAGACATGTATATGGGTAGTGGTACTGTTGATCAGAGTCCACATGTTGACATTTTAATGCAAAGTGTTTGAATGCCACTTTTGTGTTAAAAATGTGCACAGTGACTGCCCTCTACAGGCTGAAACTGTCAACTGCAACTGAAATTTTTGAAACATTTCTACTGGCTGATCTGGTGCCATCAGTAACCACTGGGACGATAATGTCCTTGCTTCTGTCTTCCATATTACCATATATCTTCATTTTAGCATTTAAGCCATGAGTAGAGGCAGATCTGGACAAATTGCAAAAGTTTGGCACAAAAAGGCAGGATCAGCCAATCAGAGACATTTCTGTGACACTCTAGGATTGTGGGAAATGTCGTATCATAGACTGAAACCATTAAAAAACATGTTGAATACACTGAAAGCTTTATCTGATATTATGCTTGTCAGTAGTGCAGAGCAAACAGAGGTGTCTCTTCGTGATGCCAATAGTCACAAAGCAAATTTGTGCACAGCTGATCCTTCCAAGACAGGCCTGAAGAGAGACAGGGTTCTGAGGAGCTTGTCTTTTTATCATGTAACAGACAACGTGGCACCAGACATTATGTATGACATCCTGGAAGGGGTTGGGCCGTATGAGGCTAAGCTGGTGTTGAATTCACTGATTGATCAGAAGCATCTCACACTTGACAAACTCAACTACATATCACAAACTTTGATTATGGCTTTTGTGATAAGGGTAGCCAACCCTCTCCGATAAGTAAGAATGATCTAAGAAACCTTGACGGGCCAAGGCGCCAGTCTGCAGCTCAGATGTGGCGTCTGCTAAGGTTATTGCCAACTATGATAGGTGACCTGATCCCTGTGGAACACAAGCAGTGGAAGCGTTTTCTCTTTTACATGGAGTTCATCTTCTCCCCTTCTCTAACTATTGCCATAATATGGTATTTAAGCAAGATCACTGGGGAGCATCACTCCCTCTTCCTGGAGCTCTATCCCCATCTACATCTGCCGCCTAAACAACACTTCATGCTCCAAGAGCAATGCAAAAGCTTGGACCGTTGATCCAGTGCTGGACTATGAGGTTTGAAACATGGATTATTTAAAAGGGTCAGTCATGCCACATGCAACTTCTGAAACATTTGCAAAACAATGGCATCAGATAATCCAGTACTACAGTTTCCTGTGGCTCTGTGTAGACGGCGGTCCAGGGCACACTACTTTTCTGGCAGACATGGGGGAGTTAAAGAGATCCAAAGTCTAACAGGTGTTGAGTTTTTGGAGAGTTTCTGCTTGAATTTCTTTGCAGGATGTCAGAATATCCTCCCAGAGCTGCTGTTTTGATGTGAACTGCCTCCCACCCTCATAGATCTTTAGCTTGAAGATGCTCCAAAGGTTCTCAACAAGGTTGAGGTCAGGGGAGGATGGGGGCCACACCATGGTTTTCTCTCCTTTTATGCCCATAGCAGCCAATGACACAGAGGGATTCTTTGCAGCATGAGATGGTGCATATTCATGCTTGAAGATTATTTTGCTACAGAAGGCACTGTTCTTCTTTTGTACCATGGAAGAAAGTGGTCAGTCAGAAACTCTATATACTTTGCCGAGGTCATTTCCACACCTTCAGGGACCCTAAAGGGGCCTATCAGCTCTCTCCTCATGATTCCGGCCCAAACATAACTCTTCCCCCTCCTTTTTGACGTCCCGGCCTCGTTGGGACATGGTGGCCATCCACCAACCATCCACTACTCCTCCATCTGGACCATCCAGGGTTGCATGGCGCTCATCAGTCAACAAGACTGTTTGAAAATGAGTCTTCATGTATTTCTGGGCCCACTGCAACCGTTTCTGCTTGTGAGCACTGGTTAGGGGGGGCTGAATAGTAGGTTTATACACGACTGCAAGCCTCTGGAGGATCCTACACCTTGAGGTTGGTGGGACTCCAGAGGAACCAGCAGCTTCAAATACCTGTTTGCTGCTTTGTAATGGTATTTTAGCATCTGCTCTCTTAATCTGATGAATTTTTCTGCCACAAATTTCTTCACAGTACGATGATCATGCTTAATTTTTCATGAAATATCTCATGTTTTTATTCGTTGTCCAAGGCATTGCACTATTTGACACTTTTCAGGAGCAGAGATCCTTTTTCTTTCCCATATTGCTGAAACCTGTGGCCTGATTAATAATGTGGAAAAGTGCATTTTGAGGTTTTTATTAAAAAAAAAAAAAAAAAAAAAAACGGTCATCATTATAAAGTTTGTTAAAAAACATTTGAACTATGCTCCAACGGCTGATGACTTTAAGAATACTCTGTCATTTGCATCAATATTTTGGAAAATAAGAGAAAAATGTCATTTCCTTAATAATGGAAAATGGTGTAGTTCAGCCTTTTAGTATAATTATCTACTATTATAAGCTCCTTTATTCATGATTATACTGATGCTATTTTTATGCTCTGCTGTTTTGTTCCATACCATCACTGCTCATTTACCCACATTCACTTTCCTGTATATATTTTTGCAACATGCTTGGAATTTGTTGCATGCATCAAATTCAGAACAGATGTATATTTAAAAAAAAGAAAAGCTTTTAGTTTAACATAAAATGTCTTTGACTTTTGCTGTATTCAACTGAATAGAGGTTGAAAAACACTTCTGTTTTTATTCCCAATAAACACAAAACCCCGTCCCCAAAATTCAGGTTTGTACATGCATACAAACTGCAGGTCCTCAGGGGCCTTCAGAGACTTTCCAAAAAATGAGCCATTGCCAATGGCACATACTTTAACCCTCAGCCATCACTTTACACATACAAACACTCTCTTAAAATAGCCTAATAAGCTCAAAAACACAAGCACAAAAAACTACTGAAATGACAGGCTTTAGATGCAGAGGCCTATAATGAGGAAATGGCTGATTTTAGTGATTAACATTAAAAGTGACAAATTTGACTATTTTTCTCAATAATGAAACCATAACATTACATAATGCACGATTATATCACGCATTGGCTATGAGATCAAAAAATGTGGTTTGAATGGGAGTCAATGGGACGTTTTTGTCCAAAAGCTACTCAAAAGGGTCATACATTTTAAATCAGATGCTACACAAAAAAACTAAAAATGCATCAAAGTCAATATTTAGGCTAATGTTTGACATACCCAGGACTGATTTCAGTAAACACCCCCCACCCTCCCAACATTAGTTTTCTGGAAAATAATTAATGTTGTGTGTGTGGCTATTTATTTATTTATTTACTTTAGAAAAAAATATTACTACCTGGTAATCAAACTGGCATTTAAAGGGTTAAAATCCTGAAAATTATTAAATAATTGATTGTTTTGATCAGAACTGAAGTTGATCAAAAGATTTGAGCCAACAAAGTAGAAAAAATATGAAAATATGAATGTATACTATTTTATTGCCTTTTTTGGAAGTGGACGTTTTTGTCCTTAATGGTTTCAAAAGGTTCTAAATTTAAAATCAGATGCTACACAAAAACTAATAATGCATCAACTGGCATTCAAAGGCTTAAAATCCTCAAAATGATTGAATGTTTGGTAGTTTTGAGCACAGCTGAAGAGATTTTTGCAGAAAAAGCAGAAAAAATATCAATCTGTTAAGTTTTAAAAACAGTTTTTTGGAAGTAGACATTTTGTCTTTAATGGCTTTAAAGGGGGTAAATTTGTTTCAGTGTCCCCCTGACCTATTAGAGCAATTTAAATCTGAATTGAAAATTTGCCAAGAAAGATACTTTGGTACAAAAAATTAGAACATATGGACAAACACAGTCAAAATGGTGAGCAGAAAAAGACCAAAAATTTGCCCAAATGGACAAAAATGTCCCTAGTGAGGCCTGAGAGTAAATAAATAACTTTTTAGAACATAGCAAGATTCAAACCCAGGACTAGGTGAATGAAAGTCCGCGATACTGCCACTCAGCCACTTGATCAACACATCCACCATCAGTGGAGTAATGTGATTTAGATGTCAACATTGGTCGTGCCATTTAGCTCCGTGCAAGACCAACAATCTTTCTCTCCCCCTGCTATTTATATAAATATAAATGTTACAGACCACTCTATCGATCTCACTGCTAACATCACCCGGCTCATACAGCGTCATAATGGGGATTTCTGTTAAATACAACCCCATGAACTCCTGTCTTGTAGAGATGGCAATTCAACCATCGCTGTGATTCCATTTTGGAGATAAGGAAGTCATTCTTTTATTCACTCTTTCAATGAAAATATGAATAATAACAATAACAGTATAATACAATACCATTTCTCCTTCTACACTGATGTTATATAGAGCCGTTACTAAGTCTTTACTGCTGCCTCCTGTGTGATGCCATGTGCTTCCCTATGAGCCTGCACTGAGGGAAACAGACCCAGCCTTTATGCTTACAGATCTAAGTACACGCTTACGGATCTGAGTACAAATCGTGCGCAGTACAAGTGTTGCAAAAGTCACATGTGTATGACAGCCAATTGAGAGGCAGATTCTGAACCAAAATGAACTAAGTCCACAATTACAAATTGGTCTACATATTTGCAGATCAGTGCACACATTTGTGGATCTTTGTACAAATTTGCAAAACTTTGCACACATTTGCAGATCTTTACACACATTTGTGGATTTGTGCACAGATCTTTGTATGCATTTGCAAATACTTTTGCAACAATAATAGCTCCTTACACTTGTGGCATCTGAAGTTGGGACAGTGTTTGACAATGTGTCCCGGCTGAATGCAGAGGCCGCACACCCTCTCCTGCCGGTCATGGATGACTCTGAAGTATCCACCGCCCTCTGCAGTCTCAAATTTGGTGCAGTAGGCTAAGGAGCTGACATGCACCCTGAACGTTCCATCCGCTGTGTCTGTGTCTGGCTACAGTCTCCTCTTTATGGGGAAGCCACCTCCACTCGCCAGCTCTGGACTTTGTTCAATATTTCTGAGTCACTAATGTACACTGGCAGTAATGTTTTCTCATACCTCTGCTTTCCAGGCATCTTTACCATCTCTGCTATGCTTGCTTCCTTTGTTTGAGAACAAAAAACACCTCTGATAAGAGGGCCTGAAAAGTGACAAACCAAAAACTACCCCCAAACAGTGTAAAAACACTGTTGGGAGCGAAAAAACACTCAAATAAGGCACTAAATGATACAACAAAATCCAAAACACAAACTGTAGTCCTCTCAGGGAATCTACTCCTCACTGCTGCTGCTGCTTGGCTCCAATGTCCTGATTGCGCTCAGGCGCAAAAGTGCTAACCCCTATGCCACCGTGCAGCCTGATTAGAGTCCACCTGTGGTCAATTGAATTGATAGGTCATGATTTAGAAATGCACACACCTCTTTATAAAAGGCCTCACAGCTGGCCATGAATAACAGAGCAAAAAACCAAGCCATGAGGTCAAAGGAACAGCCGTTACCATTTCTAATACCCTCCTTGTTTATATCACATGACCACACTGCACCACTGACCTTAGACTTTAGATACTGCTTCAGCTGGCTTATGGTAAAGTCACTTTCTGTGTCTTTATGATAGGAGTGCACCACCTGACAACCCTAGGCTTAGTTATCAAATTTGCATGTGAAACTTCTGACCCTTCACCAGTTTTTGGTTTCAAATGATGATTTCTCCTTCAGGTTACAGCTTCAGTTTAAGTTCAGCTCTTTGCAAAGATAAGGGTCAATGTTATAAAAGATGGAGATCAGCTTCCCGCTCGCCTTGGCTCCTTTCTTTCGCACCATGTCGATCACGTCTCGAGCTTTGTCCCCTCGCGATTTGATTCTGGCCCCCTCACCCTCAGCGTCGTTCAAAACTTCGCACCGTAGAAGTTCATCCAGCAGCTTGTTGAGAACCGGATCGGACACTCTGTCGATGAATTGAGGCCGAGAACGGTTTAGCTTCTCCTCTGCTGACGCACTACTCCTCATCATCGGCTGATTCTCATCTGGAGAAGTATCCGTTGATGAAGCTGGAAAAGACATTAAACTCAATGATCAGTGGGTCTCATTCAAAAACATTCTTCCCAAGATTTTTCTCATATTTGTTCTTAATAAAGTTTCCATGAGAAACCTACATCAGATTAATGGCACATTCTCAAACTGAAAAATTGTTCACACCTGTGTTCTTCAGTTGATGCGTGTTATGTGCTTGTAAGCTCGAAGCATGTACACCAGGGGTCATCAAGTACATCTGCACAAGAGCCAGATTTAGTCTCAACAGAAACTCTGAATAGGGGTTCAAGGGAAATAACTGGCAGGAAAGTTGCAAAAGAGGGTTAAAGAGTAGCAAAAAAAGGGTGGAAAGTGGCAAAAATTGGTTAAGAGGATGGATAAGAGTGGCACAAAATGTATAAAACATGCAGGAAAAGTGGTTTAAAAAGGTTAAAGCTTATTTAATTCAGGAAAGATGTTGTGGTTTAAAGAGTATCCTTTGGCTTTAAATGTCTGCAGCTGTTAAATCCATCCCACAATCAATGAATATTGAAATATTTTGAGAATGACTTTACATTTGATCTGTTTTTACTAAAATTTACTGTCATAATTTGAAGATATTTAAAATAAGAGCTAAGGTTGGCAGATATGTTGCTAAAAATGACCAGGTAAAGTGGTGAAAAAGAGGTTCAAATGTGCCAAAATTTGGTTTAAGAGGGAAAAATGGGCAAAAGTGTCATAAATTGGTCACAAATTACAAAAATATTTCCAAAAAAAAAACAATGGAAATGTTTATAAAGTGGCAAAAGTATAAGAAAAGTGGCAAGAATGGATAAAAGAGTGGTTCAAAGTGGATAAAATATGTGTGAAAAGTAGTTGAAATGGGTTAAAGAATGGCAAAAATTTAGTTAAGGAAGCAAAACAATATAAAAATTAGTTAAAAGTGGCAAAAATAGCCTGGAAAATTAGTTCAAGAGTGGCACACAAGGGAAATAATTGGCAGGAAAGTTGCAAAAGGGGGTTAAAGAGTAGTAAAAAATGGGTGAAAAGTGGTAAAAATTGGTTAAATGTTGCAACCATTGTTAAAAAATGTAATGAAAAAGTGGCAGAAATGGGTAAGAGTGGCACAAAGTGTCAAAAACATGCAGGAAAAGAGGTTCAAAAGGGTTTAAGAATGGATGAAATTGAGTTAAAGGGGCAAAAAGGGGTTAAAATGATTTTATACTGGTGTTAAATCCCAACTGGGGAGGGCCCATTCTCTGGGATTTTCAGGGGCCCGGCCAGTTCTGCTATCAGGCCCGTCTCCTTGTGACCCGCTGCATTGTAGATAATAGGGATAGATCTCACTGGTAATGCCTAAAAATGTCCTGCGTTTTGAAGTAAAACACTAATACTGATAAAATGATTTGTTAGCCTGACCAAAATATTTATTTAACTTTTGTGTACTTAAAAGTCCGGCCTCCAGAGTTTCTGTTGACACTAAATCTGGCCCTCGTGCAAATGAACTTGATGACCCCTGCCTTAGGCTAATGACTCTAGAAAGCTAAGTGGAGTCAGGAGTTTAATCTACCTAATGCTTACAGGCTTTATTTACAGATAATTTGGCCGTAGGATAAGTATTTCAAGATTTCAAATGAGGCTGAATTCACTTTTACTCCTCTAGTGTTTATGAACCAGGAGCCTTTTAGCAGAAGAAGGCTTCTTTTTTCTAAAATGTTAGTATAATGCTCATTTTGATGTGAACACATGGCAATGTGCTGTTTTTTCCTTGTTCTGTCCTTTTGTTGATTCATTGTCTGTATAATTTTGTCTTTACCAGGCAGATTGAGGCCATGCTCCCACATTGGGGTCTTGTCTGGATCTTGCACCATCAGGGTCACTTCCTCAGTGCTCGTTGTCAAGGTGATCTCGAACGATGCGTGGAAGTTGGGTCCATAGTTTTTAAAAAACCGTGCACACTGGAATAACATGCAAATGTCATTATCGCTGACTGGTGTTCAGGATTGCATTTTCTTACTGAAGGAGTGGCGTCTGATACTCACAGGAGGCTGAATGGTGAAGCCCTCAGGGTTACTGTGCAGGCTGTAGTGTTGGCTGACATGGAGGAGACAGTTGGATGGGGCCTGGATGTACATGCAGTTTTCATACTGTGCTTTTACCTTCAAAAACATCAGAACATTGGCCATACAAATTAAAACAAGTTGAAGAGAAGTTACAAGTTCAATAATAACACAAGTTAAATAGATTTTAGATCGTGGACCCTAAGAGCTCAACTACTGTGCTGTAGAGGAGATGCACAAACACCATATGGTGAGCAGCACAGCTTTTCCCCCTAAAAAAATGACTATCCTGGATTTTACAGTACATCATTTGGTTTAACAGGCTTATACACATATAGCGCCTATAAAAAGTGTTCACCTCCTGGATGTTTAACCCTTTTACTGACTTTATAAACAAGCTTGGTCAATATAAGTTGCCTTTTTTTCTTTTTAATGTCAAAGTGAAAACATATCTACAAAGTAATGACAATTAAATAAAAATGTGTAATGTAAAATAAATGAGTGCATAAATATTCACCCTCTTCAAGTCAGTATTTAGTAGAGTCACCTTTGACTGCAGTCACAGCACTGAGTCTGTGTGGACAGGTCTCAATCAGGCCTGCACATCTGGACTCTGCAATTTTACTCCATCCTCCTTTTCAAAACTGCTCCAGCTCCGTCAGGTTGGATCGCATGTGAACAGCCCTTATCAAATCCAGCTACAAATTCTCTACTGGACTGAGGTCTGGGCTTTTACTTGGCCTCTACAGAACACCTCCTTGCTGTCTTTAAACTGTTTCCGTGTAGCTTTTGCTGTATTCCTTGGGTCATTTTCTTGCTGAAAAACAAATCCTCTTGCAGACTGAATGAGGTTGTCCTCAGGACAACATTCATTTTACTCTCTAACTTTAAAAGTCTTACAAGACAGGCTGCCAAGAAGATTTCCCACAGCATGATGCTGCCACCACTGTGCTCCACAGTGGGGATGGTGTGTTTTTGGTGATGTGTGGCCTACAAACATAGTGTCTAGACTGATCATCAGCAGTGTTGGGTAGCGTTGCTTTTGAAACTAACTCGTTAGATTACTGCGTTACATACTGAGAAAGTCATTTGTTATGTTATTGCACTACCTACTTCTAAAACTAACGCATTAGAGTACTTTTGCATTACTAAATATTAAAACACTTTAGCCACTTGTTCCACTCAGCGGTTGTGAAAAGGACAGATAACGACTGCACGTCTGGATTTGAATGTGCAGACTCTAATGCCAATGTACAGCGTAATTTACAGCCCACAATCTGTGTCTCTGCAGCCTGAGAACACCACCTACAGACAGGAAAACGTTTACAGCTCTTTAACATGCTCACAATCTGACAACAAGCTGAGCAGAGCCAGACAGAATCACTCCAACACTGTGCGTATTTGGAACGGCTACACAGCTGATTCAATGAAAGCAAATGAAGCTTTTAAACTGAAGTTTCACCAGGATGCAGTTTTTGTCCCTTTTATCCAAAAATCCATCATCATGGGGATAATTCCAAAGTGGCCTGCTGTCCTCTCTGTAATCTCGCTGGCTCAATAAGCCAACAATGCACATGTAATGGCACAGAATGTTTACCTTCCTCTGGCAAGGGCAACGCGACTACAGGAAGAGAGAAGGACAAACAGAGCAGATGCTTTAAGGAGCTTCTTTTTTTTTCTTTCTCTCTTTTTGAAGCCACAGAAGAGAGGAAATTTGGGATTTTTCTTTCAGTAACAGCTTTCTTTTATGAAAATGTAACTAATAACGGGATTACTTGAATTGTAAAACTAGCATGTTACTCATTACTCCAAAAAAGTAATCGGAGTACTCCAATGGATTACTTTGTAATGCGTTACCCCCAACACTGATCATCAGACCAAAAAACGTTCTTCCTCTTGACCATGGACTCTCCTGCCTTTTGGTGAACTCTAGTCCAGATTGAATCTGAGTTTCTTCAACAGTGTTTTTCTCTTTGCCACTCTCCCATAAAGCTCTGACTGGTGAAGAACCCGGCCAACTCCACCCAGTCATAGGTGTTTTAGTGGCCTCTCCCACTAGTCTCCTTCTTACAGTCGCTCAGTTTTGTTAGGACGGCCTGATCTAGACAGATTTACACATGTCCCATAATCCTTCATTTCTTGATGGTGGATTTAACTGAATTCTGGGTGATGTTCTGTATGTTGAAATCTTTCTGTACCCATCCCCTGACTTTTAGTTTTCAATAACCTTCTCTTGTGTGGAGTGTTCTTTTGTCTTCATGTTGTAATGGTATCCAGGATTACTGATTAACCATCTACTGGACCTTCCAGACATTGGTGTCTTTATACTACAATCACCTGTGACCCATTTCACTAATTATGAGAATATCAGCATCAATTGGCTGGACCTGGTTATTCACTTTAATGAGACTGAATATTTATGCCATCACTTATTTTTGACAGTACTTTGTAGAAATCTGTTTTTAATTTTGACATTAAGGAGTTTTTTGTTTAGTCACAAAAGCTAAATTATATTGGCCAGCGTTGTACTGGTGCATAAACATGTGTACTCACTGATACCAATACCTGCTTTTCAGATGTATTGGATGTATTTCTGACATTGGTATCATATTCTAGCGTTCACTGCAGCTAGTTCTAACAAGTTGGTAGACTCTGTAGTGGCTGAGTCATGCAGCTTTGAAAATAAATGGTTTTAACTCAACTGGAGTTGCCAATACAAGTGTTAAAAACAAAAGCATCCTGGAAACTTTAACCAATCTTGTTCATGAAGGGCCGTGTGTAGAGCGTTTTACCTCCTGCAGTGGGACGTTGCTAGGCAGCAGGATCACGCTCAGGATGACGTGCATCTTTTTGTACGCTGGTCGAGAGAACAGCAGGACTTGGCCACACACTGGTTTGGTCATGAAATCCTTTAACCTCTTGATGACATCCAGTATGATGCCAAAGGCAGAGAGGTGAGGGGTTTTCACCACCACGTGAGTTTCAGTAATCTCCAGCGGCTGAATGATGTCCATGCCCTCATCAGTGATGTGGACGACAGAGAGACTCTCTGAGACCAGACCTGCAAATATTCAGAAAACCAGCTCCTTATGGTCACACTCTCAACACTTTCATATTGTTTTCTATGAAACAGAATATTCTGTGCGGTCAGCAGGGATGGGGCGTTGATTTCGAGTATCTGAAGTCATTCATCTATGAAAAATAGAAACTAACAAACACATTTTATGACTATCTATCTTTATGCTTTCAACTAGGGATGTTCCTGGGCAGATAATTTTCCAGCCTATTAAAAGCAGGATATAAAATCAATTAAAACATTCTGTATTCTAACTTCACACTGCAATGGTAAAATGTCACACAGCAACAGTAATGTTAGTAATGTTAGCATTATCAGCACCACAGGCCTTCTGTGTCTTTTGCAGGTTAACGTCCACATTCCTGAGCTGAATATTATCCTCAGTACTTCTATTTTCTGTGAGTATAACCTGGCACAGCGTCTGAACAACTTTATCTCCATTTTCCAGATCAGAGTCAAACCACACTGTTCCCAAACGATGCCATATATGCTTTAGCAGTTAGCGGTTGTTAATATCGGATTAAAGAGCGTCGTGACCGCAAGGAAGAAGTAGTTAACCCTTTACCTACTGAGTCTAAAAATGGTGATTTGGACATATTTTGTTATTGTGGCTGTAAAATAGGAAATGCCCTAAGACTGAGAGCTTTGGTCCCTTTTCCCAGGAGTTCTTGAACTTGACTTTTCAACATCTGGTTAATGATTATTGCACATTATATGGAATTGTCAGCAGTTTAAGAGAAGAAAAACACAAAAACTGATTTGTTTTTCATGGCAATTTTGTTATTGCTCATGAAGTTTTGATTTAGCATTTGAAATGTGAACCCTATACATGTTTAGAACAATCAGCAGTCATTTTTTGAGTCTAGGACTCTGGGTGTGCAAAACACAGTGCAAAAGGTAACTATATACTGTTATGAATGCAATTTAGGCCACCTCATGTAATGGAGGTGTGGTCACTGCATCCTAACGTGAAGACACAACTATGAGCTGAGCAATAAACCAGAGGCGGAATAAATGGCAACTGTGGGTACCTGGTGTGACGTCTGGACCTCGACCACGGCATCCCTCCTCGGTTACATGACCAGCACAGTCTCTGGCTCCCACGAGCTGCCAGCCCCGTCTGGTTGGACTCGTTCAGGTTTTGTTGTGTAGAGGTGGAGAGATGGTGAAAACGGTGGAGCAGGTTTACACATGCACAGGCTAAACTCATGCAACTAAACGAGCACGGGGTGGGCTGAGCTACACTTCTTCACATGTTTGTCCATCAAATGTAAAAGAAGAGGGAGTTCTTCGCGGCGTCTCGATAGCATGGCTCTGTAGCGGCTGCTATGTACAGGTGTATCCAATGTCACAATCAACCGCTTTTCAAACACCCAGACCAGAAGTGACGTCTCCCAACACCGACCTGTGTCGCTGGGATTTGTAGTCTTTATTTCCCAGGCTTTACCAGACAATACATGGACACACAGCTGCTGAATCTCCGTTTAATACCAGCTCATAGTTCCCGGGGAAAAGAAAAGTGAGAAAGAGAAAAGACCCCAAACCTGCCCGTAACAACACATAGGCAACAATTAGTGCAAATAAAGGTGGAAAAATGCATTCTCAACATTCTCAGTAACATATTGTTGTTTCACAGGACAGACACGCACAAATGCCACTTTCTAACGTTATTTTTGGAAAACAAAACACCACTCTCACTCACTCTCCTTTTACTCTCTTCCTTCACTCTCCTTTTTCACTCCTCTTCTGCCAAAGCTGCCGTTTTCATGGTGCCGTTTGAAATTACCCTAATGTACAGTGCTTAACAAATTTATCAGACCACCTGTCATATTTGTCTCAGAGACCATCCAGCATCATGAAGTGCTTTAATGCGGACTCTTTCATTTTCAGTCAGCTCTCCACGTTTTACCGTTTTGAACAGGAATGAGGAATTTCAAACTGAATTCACCCAAATTTGAGCGGGCTCACTGTGTCACAGCTCCAGGATAGTAGTTTTATTGTATTCCCTCATGTATGGTCTTTTTTCCTGTTTTATTTTGGGGACTTACCGTTTGTCTCTGTTTTAGGTCTGTTTCCTGCCCTTCCCCTGTGTGTGAGTTTCCCGCTTCTGTGATCACCCGTTGTGTTTCGCCTGTGTCTCATTGTCTTCCCCCTCCCTAGTGTATTTAGTCTCCCTAGTCCCTTCCTCATGTGCCAGTTCATCTTAAATCCTGTGTTAAGAGTACCAGCCTGTATCTTTGTGTTTCCTAGTTTCTGACCAGTTTTTCGTATTAGATCTAGTTCTCAGCCGAACGTTTTGGATACCTCTGCCTGATCCTGATTGACTCCTGTGTACCGACCTCTGCTCTCCATTAAATGGACTTTGATTCAGTTTCTAGTGACTCTGTCGTGCTTGTGGGTCCTTTTCCTGGTTCAGTTGTGACACACTGGGCTTCTCTGAGAAGTCAGAAGTGAATCAAGCATAACATTAAACCACTAAAACTCATTTTTCTGTTATGGAATGCAAGTAAATAACTATAATTTGACATATTAATCAGGATATAATAATGTGCTTTACTATTTTTTCAGTTTTTTTGTAAATCAACACATTTGAAAATTCATGGATAACAATAATTATTCTATTTTAGTATTAAAAATATCATTTGGGTCAAAGAGCTTCTACATATTGGTGTATAAACCATTGCAGGAACATAAAAAATGATTTTAGTAATTACCAATGCTGTTAATTTAGGGAAGCTGTGGCATAAACCTTACTTTGGTTAGGGTTAGGGTGGTCTAATAAATTTGTTAAGCACTGTATTAACCACACATCATATATTGCTGAAAAGCACAGATTCTCAGCTCTCTGTCAGCATTGGAATTTTTTAGACTAAGAAAAATTTCGAGGAGTTACAGTGTTGAGAATCCATGTAGCGGTCTCGCGATACTGCTGGTGTTTTGCTATGAATGCCCATGTCATATGGTTGTGAGTACTGTAACGAACCATATATGTGCACATGCCCACAATTCTCGGCTTTCCAATGTCATTGGAATTTTTCTGATTGGACAAACTTTGACAGAGTTATGGTGATAATACTCCAGACATATAAAACACAGCGCCGACGCTGGGTCAGTAGGTAAAGGGTTAAGAACAGTTACAGTGGCTACTAGTGGCAGGTACCTATGCTACAATTTAAACAGAGTGGTTGACTTATATTCTGGGTCTGAAATAATAAAAAACATAAAAAATTACTCTAGCAGACTTGCAAACCTGGTGGCGACAACAAAGGGATCAAAACGTAACAGTTAAGCCATATCCCTATCAATCCACGTGGATTGTTCGGTCTCTTTTGTGCCATTACTTCATTCTGATGTAATCGCTACTCTGTAAAATATAAATGCATCTCTCCTTTGTTCTCTGTGCTGAATTGTAATCAGTTACCTTCCTAACTCTCATCCTTTTTTAAGGATAACAACGGGAACGCTGCTCTGAATTTATTCGCCTGTGTTTTTGTGACTGTGTAGACGTGGGCATCCTTAGTTTTATTAGGCTTTTTTTTTTTTAGTTTTATTTATTATTATTTCATCATGCCATACACCTAAAGAGGTGCCCAGCCCTCACAGGCTTACAAGACACTGAAATACAAAACAAATAAGAGCAATCAAGCAAAGACGAGAGCAGCGCATCACAGTACATATCAGACAGGAACAAATCAAGTGTTTACAAAATGTTGCTCATCAGCAATTAGACTTTACACTTGTTATTAGACAGCAGCTTAGTAATATGGGCTTCACAGTGGTCTTACCAGGTTCAGGCTCACAGTGAGGAAGGTGCAGCTGACAGATCAGGTCTTGAGGACACTTAATGCTGAACAGCGGTCCTCCAGGCACCTTGCCAGCTGGCTCAAGGAGTGTATTGTCCCATATCAGGATCCTGTATGTGACCTCCCCCTCATGGGTCACATTGAACATGAGCCTCGTCAGAGAACACTCAAACACACCTGAACAGGGGAACTTGAATCTGAAAAAAAAGAAGAATTATTACAGTTTATAACATGTGAGAAAGGGTCCTTGATGTGGGTCACAGAAAGGGGCGGAGACAGATAAAAGGGGTCCAGTAGGGGTCCATGGCCTCCCCATCACTGATCCAAATAGACTACCTGTGTACTGTGACTCTACAGCCTTGTGCAGAAGAGATGACACATGACATTATCCACTTACAGTCATTAAGGGTAATTAACCATGTTAATAAAAGACAGATGGAATATCTCAGGGCTGGGTTTGCAGCAACCTTGACCTGGTGGGGGGGGGGGGGGGGGGTGTTCTGCAGCCAAGGTCAAGCTCATTAATATCTCTTTAGTCCAGGTTTTTTCACCCCTGGTAATACGCCCAGCAACCACTGACAATTTTCAGGCCCTTTGGCCATCTACAGCATGACCAGGGGCTGATGGCAGCCCTACTACTCAGATAGTACCCTAGGACATTCTTACTCATTACATTGTCACTTTACTCCAACCTAAAGGGGAAGACTTTTTTCCCAACAGATTATTTTCCCACATGCCTGGCAATATGCAAGGACATCCACAGGGAGACTACCTTGAGGCATCCTGATCGGATTCCTGTACCACCTCTTGACTCCTTTTGATACAATGGAGGACCCTCCTGAGGAATCCCATTTCAGACGTTTTCACCTGCTGTCTACTCCTGGAGTTACATTTTTCCTTAATCATACCTGCCTCTGTTGATAGCCATCAAACAAGGTTTTCTTAAGAGATATCTTACCTGTAGGAAATGCTGAGTCTCTCTGCTACCACCTCAGGTGTGAAGCTTGACTTGGCCTGCAACACACAAAAAGCTAAATTATTATTATTTTCTTTAGGTGAGGCAGTGTGTAAAGCCTTCGCTCATGCGTTCTGTTACAGTAAACTAGTGGTTCTCAAATGGTGTGCCGAGGCACACAAGTCTAAGTGTGCCTTGGGAATTCGTCTGACTTTACATTAGTACTACAACTGTGCAAAACTTAAGACACTATAACCAATGGCCTTACTGCATGCAAGCGTTACATGATGCATTGCATCATGCAACATTGCATGCTCACTGTCCATCTGTTATCTGTTAAATATGCAAATGTAATCTGAGGTATGGTGCCTCTAACGGCTGTGAGCCACTTAGTTTTGTCTCCATGTTAGCACGTCAGACCTTAAAATTTCATAAGTGGTTATGAAGAATATCCATGCATTACACTCCACTTTGTAAAACAAGCTATTAGGTTTAGGGAGTGAGAAAAGTGGAAGAAAATTAAGAATGTCTTCTGGTGGGACACTCCTGGTGCCTTGTCATCCTCTGTGCAACCTCTTTCCTTGTTCCTTGTCCATCTTAAGAGGAGCGACAGAGAGAAAATAGGAACAGGGTGACTGGGGATAAGCCTGAGCTGCAGTGCGTCACTTGCAGGGTGCCAGGATGCTGCAAAAGGAAACTCTGTAACCAAACTGATGTTGTAGCTGGCGTTTGCTCACATTGCATGCAGTTGGGACATGTTGCTACCAGAGCATGTGAGCGGAGCGAGCGGGGAGCGCGAGAGGAGGGATTTTGGCCATAGCGCAGAGCGGTTTTTTTTTCAAAAAAGCTGGACCGGCACCTTATCTTGCGCTCCATCCCACTCCAATTTCGCTCCGGTACCGCTCACACCATGCGTCTGAAGCATCCCGTGTTGGTTTCACTGCTCCTGCAGAGAGACAGCAACATCCAGCACGTCAGACTGGGCTTTCCACCGGAATAATCCGAGAGACTTGAGATGCCTGCACAGTTTTGATATACTAAAATTAACACCGTCATTTTTTAAAAACATCAGTATTTCCCAGTGTCTGAAACCGAGAAGATGGTAATAACAGATTAACCGCGATAGCGCCCTCATTGCAACTGTGAGAGGATTTACAGATGTACCTTTTTTCTTGATCTTTTACGAGATAAGGTGTCTAATTTCTCTCCTATCCAGTGAATGCAATGCGCTTCCATGTTTTCGTTGAGTGAGCGGTGAGTGATTTGAGTGGAGTGGGTAGAAATTTGAGTGGAAGGTGGAGCGATAATGAGCGGAGCGGCGTGAACCCCCTCTGAGCGGACGAGCGGGCGCAAAGAACAGCTCTGTGAGCGAGGAGCAGGAAATCTCATCGCTCCACTCTGCTCACATGCTCTGGTTGCTACACATGCTAAAAAGGCTATTTTGCAATGACATTAATATGGTGTGCCTTGAGACATCAGCTTCATTTTTGGTGTGCCTTGGGCAAAAAACCACTGCTCTAGAGTCTACTAAACACAGAGAAGGGAAATTTCCATGTATACTCTGCCATTGTCAGATGAACATAAAGTAGACCTAATGCACCATTTGTTTGCTTCAAAGATCAGCAGACTCTACACCAGGGGTCATCAAGTTCATGTGCACGAAGGCCAGATTTAGTGTCAACAGAAACTCTGGGGGCCGAACTTTCAAATACACAAAAGTTCAATAAATATTTTGGTCTGGCTAACAAATTATTTTATCAGTATTGGGGTTTTCTTTCAAAATGCTTAACATTTTTAGGCATTACCAGTGAACTCTATCTCTATTATCTATCATGCAGCAGTCCACAGAGAGACAGAACTGACAGCAGAACTGGCCGGGCCCCTGAAAATCCCAGAGAATGGGCCCTCCACAAATGTGATTTAGCACCAATGTAAACTCATTTTAACCCCTTTTTGCCTCTTTAACCTAATTTTAGCCATTTTTTAACCCTTGTAAACCACTTTTCCTGCATGTTTTACACACTTTTTGCCACTCTTACCCGTTTTTGCTACTCTTTAACCCCCTTTTGCAACTTTCCTGCCAATTATTTCCCTTGTGTGCCACTCTTCAACCCCTTTTCACTAATTTTTAAGGCTATTTTTGCTGTAGTTTTGCCACTTTTAACCAATTTTATATAGTTTTTTCCCCTTTTTGCTTCCTTAACTAAATTTTTGCCATTCTTTAACCCATTTCAATCACTTTTCCCACGTATTTTATACCCCTTGAGCAACTCTTTTATCCATTCTTTCCACTTTTCTTATATTTTTGCCATGTTATAACCATTTTTATTTTGTTTTTTTTAACTATTTTTGTCATTTGTAACCAACTGATGATACTTTTTTCCCATTTTTCCCCTTTTTAACCAATTTTTGCCACATTTGAACCTCTTTTTCACCACTTTACCTGGTCATTTTTAGCAACATATCTGCCAACCTTAACCCTAATTTTAAATAGCTACAAATTATGACAGTAAATTTTAGTAAAAACAGATCAAATGTTATGTCATTCTCAAACTATTTCAATAATCATTGTTTGTGGGATGCAGACAGTTAAAGCCAAAGGAAACTCTTTAAACCCCAACATCTTTTCTGAATTTAATGATCTTTCAGGGGCCGCACAGGAAGCTTTGGGGGGCCTGATATGGCCCCCAGGCCGCCAGTTGATGATCAATGCTCTACATACTGCTTTTTAATCAATTATGTGCACTTTTGGGACTAAATTAGGTTGGACCCTGTGGATTCCATGACTATGACACAAGAGCAAACTGCACAGAGCAAGGCAACTTTTTGAGGGTTATTGCACCTGAATATTAGCAGAGCAGTATGCTTTGTGAATCAGAACTGGAGATGGAGCAAATGGTGCACAGTTTTTGGTGCCTTGGGGGCCATGATCCTTTCCCCTCCTCCATGGGGACAGCCCTAGACTGGCTGTAAAAAAGGTTTTTATAAAAATGCTTCCACTTCCTGCAGTCTGGTGTAAGGCTGTGCTCTATAGGATGGACTATAAGTGGGAGAGAGTGTAGGGCAGGATTTAAGAGTGGTCTAAAAACAGTACTACTCACATTATCCATCGCTGGCATCCCTGTGCTGGAAATGGTCAAAGAGCCACCAAGAACAGTGAACGCTGGATAGAGAGGCTCTGTGAAAGTGGCGTTGAATGTATGAAGATGAGTCTTCTTGTCTCCAGACAGTGAATAAAAAGATAGAGTCCCAGCAGGCCAGTCCAGGAAAAGCCCAAATCTCCTTCGTCTGGCCAGGAAAGCTTTTACATCAGTGAACGGGACAGGAATAAACCGTTGTCTTTGTCCATGAAAGAAAGAATAACCATTCCAACTCATGGTAGCACATGACCAGGCCTTTTCACTTAAGAAAATACCTGGACTCATGTGTCCTTTTCTTTCTATGCTCTTATACGCCACACCGACGCTGATGACATCATCCCACTCCACCTCCCAGTAGCAGCGTCCAGTCAGACCCTCCTCACACAGCACCTGGTTTTCTGTATCAAATCTTTCCGGGTGATCAGGATATGGCTGCTTCTCTTCAGTTAAATCCACTTTCTTCTTGCAGTCAGACAGGAGGAGGTTTTCGTGCACCGTGTTGGAGTCGAGAGTTAGATTACAGGCATCTGTCAGAGAAACAGAGAGGAGTGGAATACATTAACAGAACAGTCCAACGCAGAAAGTCAGTAACACCGTGATTTCCTTACACTTGTTCAGAAGCTGCAGGTTGACCCAGAGCTCTTCATCGTGGTCGACACTGAGACAGAGGGACAAAAGGAGGACAATCATTTTAAAGGCCAGCACATACCAACATATTACAGGCTGGCCAGGCCAAATTAACATTAGAAATAAACAAACTTGTTCAGCTGAAAATGGAAGAATAAACAGAAACCATGGTTCATCAAACCTTAAAAACCAACTGTTGTTACAGATATTGTAGTAAATAGATCAGAATCAGAATCAGAATCAGGTTTATTGCCAAGTAGGTTTTTTTTTTACAAGGAATTTGTTCTGGTGTTCTTGGTGCAAAGTACACAGGGAAGATAAAAATAAGAGAAAATAGATAAATAGGTAGAAGCTAAATTTATATATGATACTGTAAGGCACTGATCATCAACCGGCCACCCAGGGGCCATATCAGGCCCCCCAAAGCTTCCTGTCCGGCCCCCAGAAGATCTTTACATTCAGAGAAGCAGGAAAAGAAAATGTGGTTTTAAGAGTATCTTTTGGCTTTAAATGTCTACAGCTGTTAAATCCACCCCAATAGCAAAAATTTTTGAAATTGTGTTTGATCTATTTTTACAGAAATTCACTTCATTCAGAGTCATTATTGGTAAATATTAAAAAAAGGGGTTAAAACTGGCAAAAATGGCCAGATAGAGTGGTGAAAATGGGTTAGAGTGGCAAAAATCGGCAATAAGCATCCAAAGAGGTTGTGAGGTGACACCAAGGGGCAAAAACTCGCAATAAATATGGTAAAGAGAAGTTAAAATGTGGTACAAAAAGAAAAAAGGGGCAAAAAGTATATCATAAATGGGTTAAAAGTGGCAAAAATTGATAAAGGAGGGATAAGACAGGCAAGTAAAATGGTTTAAAGGAGTTAAAGAATGGCAAAAAAGATTGGATTAAAGAGCCAACAAAGGGCAAAAAGAATCAAAAATGGGTTAAAAATGGCAAAATGGTGCAAAAATAGCCACTGGCAAAGCAGTGAAAAGGCAGGAAAGTGGGTTAAAGAGACATAAAGTAGTAAAAAGTGGCAAAAATGGGTTTAAAGTGGCACAAAATGTTGCAGAAATGGCAGAATGAAGCAGTGAAGTAGTGAAAAGTGTGCAACATGAGTTCATATTGGTGCTAAATCATAATTGTTGAAGGCTTTTTTCCAGACAATTCTGTGGACAGGTCTGTCTCCCTGTGGTCTACGGCATTATAGATCGGGATAGATCTCACTGGTAATGCCTAGAAATGTCCTGCATTTTGAAAGAAAACATAAATACTAATAAAATAAAATGTAAATCAGAACAATATATTGATATAACCAGTCAGGATGAATCAAAATGTGTAAACTTGTCCCCCCCTTCCTCTGTAATGGTTGGACTTGTTGTGTTTATTTTTTTTCTCCTCTACTGATTTGATTTTTGTATTTTGTTGTAGTTTGAAGGGCTGTGGGTTTTTCTATTGTATCCCTTTGTTGCAGACTGGTAAGAGTGGTTAGAGGCACAGGAGCTCTCCAGCTACACAGCTGCAGATTTCACCATTTTCTGAAGTTTTTCTTGAAGATTAACTGCTTTTGTCCTCTTTTTTCTTCCAGTGCCTCCATCCAGACTCCTCTACCACTTCACCAGCCTCCCTTCTTCAGTTAATTACACCGGCCAAAGTTACTGTCACATCCTCATTGTAAAATTGTGAAGACTTTGAATATTCCACCATCTTAAGTCCATAATATCATTAAAAGACACAGAGAGTCTGGAGAAATCTCTGTGATCAAGGGACAAGGCTGAAAGTTAATACTGGATGCTTGTCATCTTGGGAGCCTCAGGGGGCACTGCATTAAAGACAGGCATGACTCTGTACTGAAATCACTGCATGGGCTCAGGAACACTTAATTAAATAAGTTTCTGTCACCACAATTGGCCATCCATTCACAAATGCAAGTTAAATCTGGATCATGCAAAGGGGCAGCCATATGTGAGCAGGATCCAGAAACCCTACAGTCTTCCCTGGGCCAAAGCTGTTTTTAAATGGACTGAGGCAAAATGAAAAACTGTTTTGTGGTCAGAGTAATCAACATGGAAAACTGTTCTGTGATCAGATTAATCAAAATTTAAATTTTTTGGAGACATATCTGGAGAGGTGCTATCAGTACTGGAAAGTATATAGAGGCTTTAGACTAATATATACTCCAATCCAGACAGTGCCTCTTAGAAAAGGGCGTGCATTTTTCAGTAAGAAAATGTTAAACCACATGCCACACCCTTCACAACAGCATGGCTGTTGTAGAGGAGTCTGGGTGCTGAACTGGCCTGCCCACAGTCCAGAACTTTCACCATTAGAAATATTTGCAGCATTATAACATGGAAACTCTGGCAAAGAAGATCTAGGGCTATTTAGCAGCTAGAGTCCTACATCAGACAACATTCCTCTCCCAAAACTCCAGCAACTGGTCTCCACAGTTCACAGACGCGTACAGACTACTGTCGAAAGAAGAGGAGATGCTATACAATGGTAAAAGTGGCATTCTGAGATGAGTTGCTGCCATATAATTAAAATGAGCAAATACTTTTCATGAAATGGTAAAATGACTCAGTTTCATCATCTAATATATTGTGTATGTTCTCAGCTGAATAAAATATGGATTTATGAGATTTGCAAAGAATTGATTTACACTGTGTTCAGCGTCCCAACCTTTTGGGAATTGGAGTTTTATTTTCATGAGTGCTAACCTGTCATATCAGTGTGATCTGAATCAAGGTTAAATAGTTGGGATTTTTCATTATTATTATTTTTTTTCCGTTCTCATTTTCTGTGTTCAATTTCAGTTTAGTTTTTATTAGTTTTAGTGTTGGTTTAGTTTTAACAGATAGATGTTAGGGCTGAGTGAGCATCATACATTTTAAAAAACATATCCCAACAGTCTACTCTTCACTTATCATTTTATTTACTTGATGATGATGATGATGTTTGAATACAACTCCAGACATAAAACTACCACTGTGTGAAGTCTTAACCAATCAGATCGGGCAATTTTTCACTTCCCAGACTTGGGTGTAGGTGCCAGTCAGTATGGTTGTGTCAAAGACTAAAACTAAGGATATTTTGTCTCTATTTTTATTTTATTTTAGTCACTTCTGTAAGCGCACTATACAGTTTTAGTTAGTTTTCATTTCATTGGTAAAGCTTACATTTTATGTAGTTTCAGCTAACTAAAATAATTTTGGAATTTAAGTTTTAGTTAGTTTTTGTTAACTATAATAAACTTGGTCTGAACCATAACTGAGAGGTGTGAGACAGCTTCAAAGTTCTTGTTCTATCAAATACAGTGTTTTATCTTGTTGCACATTGAAAACACGCAGGAGTAAGTGTACAAAACGACTCAGTGAAGTCCAATGATACATAGCTAACATGAAAGCTTTTTCACTTTTCAGGAATTGACCTTTAATTGCTCTCTCTTGGTAAGTAACAGTCAGGGCTAACAACAAACATAAAAACATCCAGAAAGAGCTCTGCAGCTAGACACCATTTACTTTAGGATGGTCAACACAGAACAAGATCAGAGAACACATCCATCCTCAGTTACTTTACAGCTGCCAACTTTATTTAATGTTAAATCTCTGCAGTGTACCAACTTGAGTTTTTCCAGTGGACATTTTGGGTCCTCCAGTCTCTCACAGAGCAGCCTCACACCTGCCTCTCCTGGGTGGTTGTAGCTGAGGTCCAGCTCTCTCAGGTGGGAGGGGTTGGACTTCAGAGCCGAGGCCAGAGAGGCACAGCCTTCCTCTGTGATCCCACAATGTGACAGCCTGTGGAGAAAACAGAACTATCATTTAAACAACTACATCCTGTTTGGTTACCTGTGAATGCAACGGCATAAAAACCTGAATAACCAACTGTATTACAAGACGTGTACCTCAGTATCTCCAGCCTACATTTTAAACTCCCCAGCCCTGCAGAGAGCAGCTGCACTCCTAAATCCTGCAAGTCGTTCCTGCTGAGGTCGAGTTCTTGCAGCTGGGAGTTTGAGCTTAGAACTGAGGCAAACACTTGACAGCATTTATTTGTCAGGTGGCAACCAGGCATGCTACATTCAAGGGAAAAAAATAGACTTTTGAACATTTACAGAGAACATTGAAAAAGACAATAAAACAGATGCTAACAAGGTCTCTATTACAGAAACTTCACCTGAACTTCCTCAGTTTACAGACAGGACCGATCAGTCCAGCAGGAATGAAAGTCAGCAGAGTTAACTCGTCAATAAAATCCTCGTATTCCTTCTTTTCTTCCACTTCTTTGGAGTAATATTCACTTTGGTAACTGTATATGCAGTCAGTCAGGTCCAGGGCTCTCAGAGATGTGTGCTTTGATTGAAGGATGGAGGCTAGGATATGACAGCGTCTAAAATCTAGAGTGAACCCGGACAATCTGTACAAAATCATACAAACAAACAAAATCACACTTTTATGAGATCAAAGTATTTAAAAATTCAAATTTGTCAGGATGAGTAAAACTTCCTACAGTTAAGAGACTATGGCCAAAATAATCATGTGTTATGAGTGCAAAGGATTTTTTTTAAATGGATTTAAAACTTTAGAGGAGCAGTTTGAAAGGAGTAACCTCAGGATTTTAAGGATGCATATTTCAGGCTGTACTGGGTGATTATATACCAATCTTTTGGCAATGTTCCAGTAGATTAGTTAACACAGTGGTGTCAAACTGTAGATTCAGAGCTTGGGAGTTTGTATTTCATGACATGAAAACCATTTCTTTCCATTGACTGTCTCTTTTATTTTATGCTTCTGCAGCACTCAGAACATATGATTATTAATACTCTAAACTTGCTTATTTCTCATCACTGATCTACACAAAGAGAGGAAGAATTAACATGTTTTTAGGCTCACATCACCATGTAGTATCATTGAGATACAGACTTACTCGATTCAGTGAGTTTTACTGGCATTAAAAGCAGATGTTTGCATTACCAAAGCAGCGCAGTTTTATAGAAACTGGAGTGATTCTTTAAACTTACCTCAGTGTCTCCAGTTTACAGTCAGGTCTATCTAGAACATCCAAGAGAGCGTGATGAAGAGAAAGGTTGGAGTTATAAACGCACACCAGGTGAAGTTCTCGCAAGCATGAGTCCAATGACAGAAGGATGGAAATCAGAATCTCAAGGCACTCATCTTTTAGTTGATCACTCTTGAGTCTGTAGAATCAGAAAAGCATAAGGTTGTGAGTTCAAAGTTTCTCAAACTTCAAAAATTGTAAGAATTTCCAAAGGATTTCCTCAGTAGGAACAACTCTATGGACTTAGGAATCTTTGTGAATGTAAAGCTCCTGATTTCACGACAGCCGTTCAGAAAAGTTACTGATGACAGACATGGAATCTGGCCAGACCATTGGCTTTGCATGGTTAACTTTTCTTCTCACTGCTGTGAGAAAGCTGTTCTAAGAGGATGAAATTGTTGTAGATATAGTAATGTGGCAAAATATAGGAAAATCCTGGAGGAAAATCAGATTTGATCTGCAACAGAACAATGGCTTGGGAGATTTAGGCCTTGTCCACATGGAGACAAAAAAGATATATTGCCGTTCTGTTTTGAAAAACTTTTCCATGTCAGGAAATATCTGCGTAAGCGCAGAACCACTGGAAACAACTGAAAACGCTGTAGCGCATATGCCAAGTCTGCAAGTGGTGCTGTAACGATACCACGGAAATGCACCAAAAGAGAGAAAAAGATCACAGAAAACTGACACAAACTTTCTTCTAGTTGCCCTTCTGATTTCTTCAGGTTGAATTTAAGAGCATATGGTGTGTGCTGTTCTCGGTGGTGGTAAAGGAGCATCAGATTTTGCTGTAAGAGCCATAATAAGCTCAGTAGCTTCTGCAGCACGAACACACCCCTGTAATGCACCATTATTGTTTTGGTCAGACCTGTGTTGGCGTCTTAAGAGAGCTGCGCTACTGTATGTGTGATGTAATCGTTTCAAGTAGGATGCGACTAGCCATCCACACGAAGATGAAACAGTAAAAGAGGCCATTCTTAGTTGTAATTGAATCATCACCAAGAATAACATACCAAACTCTACCACAGACCCGTGTCTTTCAGCAAAACTAACTTTTATCTGACAAAAAGATCATTGCTTTCAATGATCATATTCCTTGTTGCAATAATAAAGGTAATATTTTTAATGTCTATCTGACTTTTTTTAAGAGTTATTTTCATCATAACATTAATCCCACATATCTAGCTCTGTTTTATTGGGGTTTTTCCCTCAGAATTAAACTAGCATAAACCAGTGATCTTGGCCCCCCTCATCCCCCCTCAAACACACCCTTCACCTTCCCTCACACAGCAGCTCATCCGTTTTGCTTCTGTATCTTCCTCACTATAATTTTGCTTCTGTGTCATTATCAGTAGGCTTTATATTTTATTATATCATCTTAAAATATATGTTTTCTTTATTTGTTTTCACCCGCGATCTGATGTTAAAACAGCTGATCAGTGCGACGAAGTTCTTCGGAGTCAATTAGAACCAGCACATGGGCTTTACAGAGTTTTACCATAAATTCACAAACTAAAGGATAGTAGAAGCTGACTTTTGACAAGAGAAGGTGCAGAATAACAGGTGGATATACAGGACATAGGTGATTAGAGTTTTTGTGCTTCAAGCGTCAGGAGAGCGAGCGCACATGGCGTGCACCTCATTGATCACGGATGGCACTGATCTCCAAAAATAGATATCCTGAGGGTTGATTTACTAACGTAATGACCAGGTAAAGTTTCAGTTTGGTCAACATTGTATATACATTACCTCCATCATATTTATCATACAAACACCGGACTGACGTGCAGAGACAGAGAGAAGATGACGCAAGCGGTGGTGTGACTCTGTGGTGGCTGGTGTTGCCAGATTAGGTGTTAAACTGTGACAGAGCGCCGTTCACAAATGCCAGAATGAGCAGGCTCACAATAACGTTCATCAGGCAGATATACAGTACGTTCAGTTCACGTTCGCCCAAAATATGTACAAGTTCATGAACGATCATTCACTGAACTAGTTCAGGCACAACACTGCCTCTTGAGGTAGCATGGGCGAATGCAGCGGCCCGGTGCTCCATCACTAGCAGCAAAACATAGCCCTACACTCACACCAGGAATGACAGCGTGCCCACGGAGTTTAGATCGTTCCTGGTGAAGATTATCAGGAGAACAGGGCACTCAGAGACTGACAGGAGGAAGACACGGAGCAGCACGACACCTACAGCCAGTGGGAAGGAGGCAGAAATGGCATTGTGTGAGAAGGCGAAAGCGGGGTAAACAAGCCGGGCTGAAGGCTAGGCTAAGAGCAGCCCCACACAAACTTGTCGTACTGAGCATCTTTCTCCCAGCCCGCTCCCTCGCCAGCAGGACGGACGACGTCAGGCTGCGGATTTCTAACCAGCGCTTGGACGACTGAATTTGCTGCTACAGAGGAGACTGGCGAACATAATTTTGTTGCATTTTTACAATGCAATGACTATAAACGACTATCTATCTATCTATCTATCTATCTATCTATCTATCTATCTATCTATATGTAGCCAACATGCACCCAGTGTGCAGCAGCCATGACACAACCTTTGGTCACAGTGCATATTTCTTAAAGAATTCTGAGGATACTTACACGGCTCTCTTACACTTTGCCATTACCCTGACGAGTTTCTCAATTCCATAGATTGGTGTATAGCAGTTGGCTAGATTCATTTCCTCAACCAGCTCTCCAGATATCTGCAGCATGGTGGACAGCACTGAACAGTCAATGGGCGTGAGTTTTGCTCCTGCATCCAGATACCTCCTGATGTCATCCTGAAATCTCTCCTCTTTGAGCTCAAACTTGCAGAGGAGCAGATTCATACACCTTTCTTGTGGGATGTTTCCTGCATTAAAATTTTGCAGGTACTTCTTCACCTCTTCAGCAGTCTCTGAGCTGCTCTTTGTTTGTGGTAGTAAATCTTGCAGCATCTTCTGATTGGACTCCAATGAGAATCCTAGGAAGAAGCACAGGAACAGGTCCAACTGACCATTCTCACTTTTCAAGGCTTTGTCCACAACTCTCTTCTGCAACTCCAGCAATCCCAGCTCAGTAGGATCAACCTGTAGGAAAGACTTCAGAGGGCTGATGTCCTTCGTCATACAGCAGTGGAACACGTACAATGCAGCGAGAAACTCCTGGAAGCTTAAATGCACAAAACTGAACATTTTTGTCTTGTACAGGCCGCGTTCTTGCTTCAGGATTTCTGAGCAAAATCCACAAAACTCAGAAGCTTTGTGAAGGTCAATGCCACACTCTTGGAGGTCCTCCTTGTAGAATATGACGTTTCCTTTCTGCAGCTGCTCAAACGCCAGCTTGGACAGATTTAAAATCATGGCTGCATCCTTTGTCTGCTTCTTCTTTCGAGCCTTCTGTCCATACTTCTGCGCTGTTCTTTGGGTTTTAGTGAGCAAATAATAAATGTACAGCTCTGTCATTGTTGTGATCCTTCGACTCCTCTGATCACTCCATCCTGCCTTGAATACTTCAGCTATAATCCAACAGAAGATTGGGATATGACCCATGAAGTAGAAGCTGATCATCCCTCTGAGATGTTCTAGGACTTCCTTGGCTTGACCAGCAGAGTTGAATCTCTTCTTGAAGTATTCCTCCTTGTGTTGCTCAGTAAACCCTTGGACTTCTGTCACTTGATCAATGTATTTAGAGGGAATCTGACCAGCCGCTGCAGGACGAGAAGTAACCCAGAGCAGAGCATCGGGCAGGAGGTTTCCTTTTAAGAGATTTGTCAGCAGCACATTCACCGTTGCTTTCTGGTCAGGGTTAGTTATTGTCATGGCCCCTTTGAAGTCCAGAGAAAATCTACTTTCATCTAAGCCATCCAAAATGAACAGCACTTGCTTTTGAAGGAGTTTCTGTGCGTCTTTAAGTGGCCTCAGCTCAGGGTAGAAGTGAAGAAGAAGTTCCAGCAGTGTGTATTCACCCTCTTTGAGCATGTTCAGCTCTCTAAAGGGAAGCATGAAGATGAAGTCAATGTGCTGGTTGGATTTTCCCTGTGCCCAGTCTAGGGCGAAGTTTTGGACCGCAACAGTCTTTCCAATGCCGGCTATCCCTTTAGTCATCACCCTCTGGATGGATTTGTGAGTTACAGGTTGTGGTTGGAAGAAACTTCTTCCTTGTTTGAAGATATCCAGGCTGTTGATCTGTTCAAACTGAGAAGGCAGTGCTCCCTCATTTGGGACTTTGAAGTGATCCAGAATCTCATGTGATCTGCAGTCATAATCCTCATTTTGTTGTGTGATGAACAGTCTCGTATAGATATTTTCCAGACGTGAATGAGTGGTTGAGATGCCTTCATAAATGCATTTAAACTTTTCCCTCAGATGTGCTTTTAGGTTCTTTTTCACACTCTCAAGGGTTGTTTTTTTTTCCAAAGCTGCTGCTGTGAAACCACCTACTTCGAGTATGAACTCTGACTCTCTGTTAATGATGTCCCCCTGATCTGGAACAGGCCTGTTAAAAGTGATAAAATAAAAAAATTAAGAAAAATTAAAATAAACAGCATCAAACATGCAAATAACTGCTCTGGAGTAAGCTTGGGTGGTAATGATTCTTTATTTTAAATCCTTCATTACAACACTGCACCGACGCCTCATCATAACATTATTGCTGTAATGCCACTGACACTTCATGTGTAAAGAATTCAGGATGCATACATTTCAACTTCACTGCATTCTCTTCTCTCTCCTCCCTCATGATTATCACACCTTGCATCATCTTTACTGCACGTTACGTTATAGTAGCAGGTGTATTGTGCTGCACAAATAACTGTCCGTGCAAAACACAGCATGCCATTTCACACACAGCGTGATGTCTGTGCTTACACCATGGGCATTCATGGATAAAGACTGATTCAAAGGAAGCCTTGAGGCAGACCATTCCCCTCTAGGAATTTGTGTTTTCCGAAACGATTGAATGAAAAAGTTCAAGAGGCAAGCACTCTGCACCCTGGTGAGAGCGTGGTCTGAACTGTTTCTGTTCTAATGTGACATTCTTGTGTGGTACACATACCACATACCACTGGATCATTTGGTTATGGTTTACTGGTATTGAATACCACCCAGTCCTATCCCAGAGTAAAGTTAATATAGTAGTTCTTACCATCGCTGTGCTGGACATGGACCTTGCACAAATATTCCATGTGGACTGATACTTTTAGTACTCTTCATCTTTCCATCCTCTTCACTGTCACTCTGGTCCAAATCGTCCATTTTGAATTTACTTAAAAGGCCCGCCATCTGGTTTGGAAACAGAAAGAGGAAATTTGAGAGAGATAAAATGAATCAAGGAGACTTAGAAAACATTGGGCAATTTAACAGTATTAAAGGCCAAAGATGTTGGGGAAAAATCTTGATAAGACTTTGTCAATGAATAAAAAACTCTTGTCTCTAAATGCAGCTGCACTAAGTTCATGTACCTACTGTATATCACATAGAACTGGACTTCATCAGTCACTCACAGACAGAAGTCGCCTCCTATCTCTAAGTGTAGTTAACTATTGGGCAGAGGTAGGCAGTGGTCCGGGGGGGGGGGGCATGCACAACAGGGCCTCAAATCACTGAGCTTCAAATGTGAAGTAAACATATTTTAAGTAGAAAAGCACTCAGAGAGCGCAGACCTCCGCCATTAGCCCTATCTCCCAATAGTAATGAATCCTTTAAAAAATTCCTAATCCAGACAGTGATCCGGATCACTCCCAAAATCTAATCAGTTCTTTCTTATGCCATTTCTGACGCATTCCTGAATATTTCATGAAAATCCATCCAAGTCAAAATACAGTTTTTAAAAAGCACAGATATGAGATAGAGAGTTAAAACAATGAGTTTAAAAGTCAAGATATTAGATAAAATACAAAATCAAGAGTTTAAACAGTAAAATTAGAAGATAACATTCAAAATTGTGACTCTCAAAGGTCAAAATATGGGATAACATTCTCCATCAGGAGTTGAAAAGTCAGTGAAAGTCAGTGTTAGGAGTTTAAAAGGTCAAGATCTGATTTAAACGGAAAAACTGTTCATCTAAAAGGTCACAATATGAGGAAAAAAGTCAAAATTATGAATTTAAGAGGTCAAAATATGAAATAAAAGTTAAAAAAAATGTAAAAATCTTAAATTTCAGTCATAATCTTGGGATGAAAAATTAAAACATGAAATGAAAACACAAATGAATTCCTGACTTTTTATTAGGGGCTCGGGGCAATGACACAAGCCACTCTCCTCCTCATAGCTATGAGGAGGAGAGTGGCTCGTGGCGTAGCCCGATCGGTGTGCTATGACTTTTCTAAGAGATTCGCCAATTTTTTGCAAAGTTATTTGCAAAAACTGCGAAAAAAGTCCCATTTGAAATGAATGGGCAGAGGGATGAAGAAACCACAAAAATATGGTTTATCACCACCCCTACTGCTTCGCCATACTTTCACCTACAGAGATCATTCAAACTTTAAAACGCAGGTACTTTTGTCCTGTCTTCAGGAATGTCTTTGGTATGACCATGGGGTTTACAGTTTGCATTAGGTGAGTCTTCAAAACTCCTGTGCGTTGACTTAAAATCATGAAAAATCGCCCTGCGAGAGTGGGTGATGTCATCACCCTACAGTGTGGGCTAACCGACACATTAACTAACAAATTTGCGAACAACTCGCATTTACGGCCACAAATCTGACACCACACACATAAAATATATAGCAAAACGGAGGAAATCTTGTCCCGCTACTGTCAAACCAAGAACTAAAGCCATATCATGCACAGTGTTGGCGTGAGAGGACCAACTGTCCCAAGAAAACAGACATCTCTCTGATCTGCTGCAATGTTACTGAACTTGAGATCTGAGGATTCAAACTCAGAAAGATGCCCGTTTTTAGCTCACCCCCTGGCCTCATTTCTTGCACAATCAACACCAAAATAAAATCACTGATAGTTCAAGGCCTGCAGATGCTCATGCCGAAATCCTTTTGATGATACCATTTACGGTTTTCGCACACAGTGAGAAGAAAGAGACTGTGTTCACAAGCAAAAATCACCAAAAACTGCTGTCTGCTGTCTCAGGTGTAACTGATCTGGGATCAGTGATGCATAACCGTGCAGGCATTAATTACCATGGCAACAGCAGCTCTGGTGCTTTGATGATGTCATCACTGATTGACACACACA
Organism: Cheilinus undulatus; assembly: GCF_018320785.1. Lineage (NCBI taxonomy): Eukaryota > Metazoa > Chordata > Actinopteri > Labriformes > Labridae > Cheilinus > Cheilinus undulatus. The sequence goes on from NC_054878.1 coordinate 3,729,899, forward strand.
TACAGCCCTCAATGAGCTCTGATCACACACACACATGGAGCTGTTCCAATAAAGCAGCCCATTTAAACAATGCTTCAACAGGATGGTGGGACACTGTGGGTGGCTTCTCATCCACATACAGTCCCCCATAGAGTTTTTGGCGATGTCAGTCGCCAAAGACAGCCACACATATATCCCAGATGAAGTGAATGGGAGAGATTGTGCATTTGTGTGTGTGTGTTAGTGTGCGAAGCGCACATTCGTGTTTGTTTGTGTGTTCTCTTGACTTTGGTGACGTCAACCAAAACAAGAACCCACAACCCTTTCTCGACAAAAGTTTTTAATGTGTTCAAATGGAGCTGGAAACGATAAAATTCATCTCTTCTGCACCTGCTCTCATCAAGACCTTGACAGGAACTGCATGTCTGTATAAAATGCAATTAAAGGACTCTATTTCATAAGGAGGGCCAACACCACCAGGTATATCTAGAAGACAGCTGAAGCTCAGGTGCCAGGTGATCAGCATCAGCTAATCAGGCCACACATGACTAAAACACATGCATCACCAAAAACTGCAGACATATACAGGATCATGGCTAATACATGTCTCACTCTGGAAGAATTTCTCATCTTCACAAAGCTGTCCTGTCCTCCTGGTCACTTTTTTAAATGATTTGCAACTACTCCCACAGTTTTCTTGTACACTTTTGACACTCTTCTCATGTTATCTCATATTACTCTTAAGTTTATTTTAGTAGTTTATTGCACAATTGTCAGGCCTTTATGTCTTCCTCAAAAAAAGTTCTCATTTTGCTGTTTGCACCAAGAGTAAATTCATAATTCTTTTCTAAGCGTCTTTTTAAATATTGTTCATGTGTTGTGTTTTCTATTCAAGTTGTTAAGTTCTAACAAGTCAAATGACAGATTTTGACTTATTTTCCTCATTTATCAATATGGATCTATCTGATGTCTTTTGAATAGTGCTGTCAAACCATTGAAATTTTTAATCAGATTAATCACAGGGTTGCTGTGGATTAATTTTGATTAATCATGATTAAATATCATTCATTTTTAATCTTTATTAATCGCGTTTCATTTTGCATAAGCAAACAGACTCAATCTGCAACAAACGTATGCGTAAACGTAAGCAAACATTAACCTTTTAACTTCCTATCATACTCAGTCAATGGCGGAAGTAATAATGTTATAACATTGCAAAGCAGATGGATACGCCGGTTTCCGTGTTTTTCACTGGTGAATCCATCTTGCAATCCATCCATCCTGACTGAACGGTTTGGGCCCAGTTAGAAAGTGACAGGACTAATCAGCGACTAGGGCAGGGCTGTACGTTAAGTTTTTTTGCCCATAGCGCTGGTGCTACAGAGGTTGACAATCTTATAGTACCAAACAAAAAACCTGTAGCACAATATATAAAATGTTTGTTACATCTCTTAAACCAACATGTAACCAACATATATGCTTAGTAAGTGAATGTCCTTTGAAAACAAAACCAAAACAGCCTAAATTACAGCTCTCATTAATGTCTACCAAAGCAAACAGCCAATCACAGAGAAGAGAGACGCTGATGGTTCATCTCCACATTCAGACACGAAACAAGAGCAACCTGGAGGAAGCTGACTAACTTTACAGAAGTGTTGGTGCTCGAAGATGAGCAGTATGATTTGGAAATCAGACTTTGAGATCAGACAGAGGGGCTAATGAGCTCAGTTTGTGCTGCTTTTTGCTGATGGAATCCTTTTGTTTGTATTCTTCAATTTTTTTCTACTTTAGGCAGGACCAACAGACAGCTCAAGTCTTTTTCTGTGTTCATCCTATTTACTTAAACTTTAATGTATTCTAGAAACTGATGTTTCTGTGTTCATCCTTAAACTGTGTTTCAAGGACTGAAGTGTTAAGTCTGTACATTTATATATTGGTATTGATATCAGCTAAACTTAATTTTTTAATATCCCCATATTGTATAAACCCCAGTATTGTGCATTCCTAGTCAAACTAAGAAATATAGTAAAGTTTTATGTTCTTATGTGGGTCTTTGGATGGATTTCTTGCAGGCCAATTCAAAAGGACCAAGGGCCACAATTGGCCCACAGACCATAGATTTGACACCCCTTATATATTTACTGATACTCAGAGTAATAGGAAAATATTCCTAACATTATAAGGCAGTCATTAGGCACTGTTAGAGTCTGGTCTATATTGTACTATCACACTGGGGTCTGATGTTTATAGAGCTAATGTAAATGAACAGACAAAAAAAAAACTTTATCTATCTAAACTCTCTAATCTCTAAATCGCGTCTTTACCCTAACAATAGACACAGAGTTCATGCAGTGTTGGATGTATAGCCTAGATCTACTCCTCCTTGCTGTCTCTCTCACCCTCATCTCTCCCTCATACACAGCTGGCTGTCTGTCCGTCTCATATCGGACCTGTATGCTACATTCAGACGCATATGTCTTGTTAACCAAACAGCAGCAGCTACTATATTAATGGAGAAAAAAATGCATTGTTTTATACATTAATCTTTAATCAGAAGTTAGTGCAGACTAAGAGCTCTGTCCTCTCACTGACAGCCAACTCACTGCGACCGTCAGTGGAGAGGACGAGGCTAATGGAGAAGTAAGCCAGTACACGTTTTTAACATGATCTAGCCTACGTGAATTAAAATTAAACTTGGGATTATAGCAGCGCTCCTCTTCAACATAATGACACCTGTACTGCATCTGCCCTGAGCCAGACCCGTCTGTAAGAGCTGCAGCAGGTCATTCTCTCAGCATCGCGGAACGTGGCCGCTGGCGCTCCAGGCGCACAGGATTGCTCATGACGAGAGGAAAAAACATTCTGCTTGGGTCTAAAATGTACCAGAAATAAAACACTAGAATGGCCGTCTGAGGCGGCAGACCCACCCCTAAGCAGCGCCACCAAGGAACTCACGCTCCCATTGATTACTGTGGTGTTCAAAATTTCGAAGTCAGAGAAAAAATGAACGGATGTGCGGATCATCACCAAAATCTAATGGATTCTTCCCTGTCACTATCCCAATATTCCCTGTAAGTTTGGTGAAGATCCGACTTTCCGTTGTCGAGTTATCTTGTACACATACAAACAAAGATATAAAGATATGGAACCCTTTACGTAACCCCCTGCCGATTTCATTGGCGTGGGTAATAAATGGACTGGGCATGGAATTCAAATCTCAAATCAAAGTGGAGTGAGGTTTTTGAGGCAACAAGTCAAACCTAAAGTCTTATCTGTACGTCTGGCATGCACACACCTCTCTCACTTTGTCATAGCACCTGCGCGATGAGGAGTGAAAACCTCGTAGCACAGACTAATGTTCTCATAGTATTTGCGACATATATGTTGCACTGTACAGCCCTGGACTAGGGGTAGTACTTTCAGGCACGGCAGAGTCGTGATGTATGCAGGCAGCAACAAGAGGCCAGTGCAATTATGGCAGAAGGGATTAGCGTGGATGCTGCTAAAGCGCCAATTTTATCAGAACTTGATGACATTTCTTCGTTAAAGGAAGAACAAAGAACAGCAGTGAGTTGTTTTCTTTTCAAAAATGACAAAAGTCGTGTACTGACATGTACACCAGTCACCGTGGTTCATGTTATAGAGTTCTATATGGAGTTTTTTCCTTGGTAGCTGCGCATTCGTACCTCAGTAGTTACGTCATATGTTTTTTGCTCTGGCTGACCTGTAAAGATGTGACAGACAACATCCATCCAATCACCCTCCCAGTTTTTTTTCAAACTTTCTTCCCTTTCCCAAACACTGTATATCGAAGTTTTTATACTGAAATGAATGAATAATTTACTCAAAAAGGTAAAATTGTCCACTGTTGACATACTATTCCTGCTAAACTCGCATTTTTCCCGTGATCTCTGCCCGCTGATCAGGGCTGCACATCGTGGTGCAGCACTCTAGACATGCTTCGGTGCGTGGTGCAGTCGTCCTTTGTGGAAATCGTGGGTGATTGTTTTACGGACATTTGTTAGTCAGCAGTCTTCCCCATGGGTGTGTGAACTGAACCAGAGTGAGAGAATAACGGTTCAGGAAACCTAACCTAAATTAAAATACTTGAGATAGTGGATTTTTTTGTTTCTGAGCTGTAAGCTGTAATCATCAATATTAAAACAATGAAATATTTCACTTTGTATAGGATGAATCTAGAATATATGAAAATTTGACTGTTTGAAGTAAATCACAGTTCAAAATTTAAATTTTACTTGATGGTCTAATTTTTTGAGATGACTCTGGTTAGGGATGGGGATTGTTAATTTTTATTGATATTGATACCCTTATCAATACTCCTTATTGATCCGAGTCCTTATTGAAACCTCTATCAATACTTTTCTATTGTCTGGTGTAAAAACAAAATGGAGACCAATATTTACACTTGAGTGATCTTAGCTGAGTAGAGCTTGGCTTAATAAGCTATGATTCAGTCTGACATCTATTTTATATCCCTCAAATATAAAACATTCTCCATATTCACAACTCTGTTTAAGGTTCTTCATCAAAAACTGAATTTTCCCATTTAATGTGACATTTGAACACATCATAACATATAGTATATGGCCATCTAATTTGCTGAGGTTACCTGAACGCATCATGTTTTCCATCTCTCCGCTTGTTAAATTCACTAACTAACTTTAATTCTGCCGATTCCACCACAGATTTCTGCACTGGATAAATACTTTTAACAAACAGGACTGTTTAAAGTTTTGGAGCACTTTTCAGCATTTATCTGAGCTGCTGAAGAAGAAAACTGTCCTGAAACAGCTAAACAGAGGGATATGAGAGCCTGTTACTTCCAGACTGATATGATTGCATGCGTCTCTGATGGTAGACGGTACGTTCTGGTGATGCACAATATTGATGTGCTTTTAGTTTACATTCTCCTTGAAAGAACTGATGTATGTTTTAACAACAGTTATATTTTAAAATGATGTTTAGGTTTAGGTTGATTATTTTAGCACACATTAACAAAAATGGTGCAAGGAGGGACTGAAGCCCAATGGGCCTGTACAAGAGTTCCACCCTTTCAATAATCACAAACAATTCATATTCATAAGGCTAACAAATACTTTTAAATATAAGGAGACAAAGTACTAAAATAATCAATGTAAAATGGAAAAAAGAAAGAAAGAGACAAAGTACAGAATAATCATTATCAAGTGGAAGACAATGGAACTAAAATAACTTTTGTAAATTCAAAAAATAAGGAGACAAAAGGCATAGAATAAGATGTGAGGCAATAAGGGGCAGGAAGTGACTAGATGATTCATGACAGGAAAAGATGTTTTCTAATCTGCTTTTTAAAGAGAGAGTGGGAAGGTATGGATCTTAATGGGGGAGGTAATCCACTCCATAGCATAGGGCCTCAATAAGCCGTGTTAAATTGATGATGAAGGGTAAATACAGATTGTTGTTATTACTGTGCCTAGTACGATATGAATGAACCTCATATGAGAAAGTAAAGAAATGTTGAAAAGTGTCAGAGAGTTCTTGGTTTCTGTAAATAAACTTGTGAATGAACAAACATATCTCAAAGATATTTAATTTGTGAATTGGTAAAATAGAATTATTTATGAAAAGTGGTGCTGATGGAGCATATCTGTTTAAATGTGAGATGAATCTAAAGAACCTCTTCTGAATAAAACATAATTATTACCAACGCCGATGAAATCAACGGGGGTAATTAACTCGAGAATGGAAAGTCGGATCTTCACCAAACTTTCAGGGAATATTGGGATAGTGACAGAAAATATTGATTACATTTTGGTGATGATCCATTCATTTGGTTTTTCTTGGACTTCGAAATTTTGACCACAGTAATCAATGGGAGCGTTCCTCAGTGGCGCTGCTTAGGCGTGGGTCTGCCACCTCAGACGGCCATTCTAGTTTCTTCACATGGTTGGGATATGAAGCTGCCCAGACCATATTGTAGTAGTTCAAATAAAGAAACAAAAAGCTACGTCAGAGAGCCTGTGAGACTCGATAGCAGTATCAACTAGAAAAAAGCACTCAGAGAGCGCAGACCTCCGCCATCAGCCCTACTGAGGTGACTCATGTCTCAGGTAACAGTGCAGAGCTCTGCTATAAGCCCTATCTCCCAACAGTACAGAATCCTTTAAAAAATTCCTGGATCCAGACTGTGATCTAACCTTGCAAAGCAGAAGGATACGCCTGTTTCTTTGTTTTTCACTGCCGAATCCATCTTGTTAAGCACCCGTCTGAACCGTTTGGGCTTGGTTAGCCAGCGACAGGACCAATCAGTGACGAGGGGCAGTACACTTGGCAGTGTCGTTACGTAAACAAGCAGCAGCAAGAGCTGGTGCAGTTATGGAGGAAGAGATTAGCGTGGATGCTGCTAAAGCACCGGGTTTATCAGAACTTGATGACATGTCTTCATGAAAAGAAGAACAAAGATCAGCAGTGAGTTGTTTTCTTTTCAAAAACCACAAAAGTCCAGTTCTAACATGTCTATAGTCGCCATGTTTTGTGTTAATCCTTGGTAGCAGTGCAAGCGCCGCTAGATAGCTGCTACGTCACGTGTTTTGTTGCTCTGTTTGGCCCGTGGAGATGTGACGGACAGAATGTTCATCTAATCACGCTCTGAGTTTTTTTCAAATCCTCTGCCTTTTCTCAAACGTTTCCTATTGAAGCTTTCCCAGATGGATGTGTGAAACACATCCATCTGGTGTGTCAGGTTAACTGTGATCCGGATCACACCCAAAATTTAATCAGTTCTTCCTTATGCCATTTCTGCCATTTCTTGGAAATTTCATCATTACGTCCACAACTTTTTGAGTTATGTTGCTAACAAACAAACGAACAAACGGACCCGATCGCATAACCTCCTTGGCGGAGGTATTAGGGTAAAACGTTATTGATTTCTGGGTATTTCAAAAACACAGAACCGGGTCCTTAAGGACCTGGGTTTCGATTCCCTTCCCTAACATTGGTGTTCAAAGACAAATCTGCCAGTAAGACAACAAAAATCCATCAAATGTCTTTTTTGTGGTTTATCATGCATGAACCATATTGTAAGGTAAAGCTGTGTAAAGTTTGATTAAAGCTACTCACAGTTTTGTCTCGTGCAAAGAGGTATATGCGTGCAGTATGCCAGAACCGGACTCTTTTGTCTTTGACTTCCCACACTTCCTGGTGCTTTGCTGACTTTATTTTGGACTTTGACTTCAAAAAGTAAACAAAGTGAATTACCAGGACAAGGTTAACAAGAGGAAGGGAGTACTGAGGAATATTACAGGATATTTAGGTGTTAAAAGGAGGCTATTCTAAATATTTCTCTGGAATGTTTTATAAGAAAGACAGCTCAAAAATAAGACGTTAGAGAACTTCTCTGTGTAAACCACAAGGAAGAACACTGGTGCCTTTGCAGGTTATTAATTTAAGTTAATGTTTGACCAGCAAGATACTGTGAATGACAGATGACCTGTCCTCATGTCAGTGCTTTGCATCCTGTTAAAAAGCTAGAACTAAAGAGTTATTATATTTTATAGGGATGTCGATATTTTGAGCCTCTTTTAGGCCATTACCCATACCAGTACTGTGTATATGCACACTTTTTGTGTTAAGGACACCCATATGGTACAGCCTGCTGGCAGACAGTGAGCTCTGTGCACTACATTAAAAATGTGACCAGTGTTGCCAGATGTACAATAACGTGGCTCCTGCATGTCACAGTAGATTAAGAAACTACAAAAATATTTTAGTGGGAAACGGGAAGAAAATTTGGCACGTTTAATGGGTTGTTTGTACTGGTTCCTTTTATATTTTTTTTTTTCTTTGTGATCGTAGGTATCTTAGGTCTTATAAGATTATTCTGTGGTCTGAGGTGTGTTAAGAGTGAATTTGGCCTCAAAAAAAGTCAGGGCCGACAATCGTAAATATTAATCCTGTTCCAATATTTATGGCCAAAAATCTTTGTGTGTGGGGAAAGCCGACTACTGACTCTATGAATTGTGAGGTGGAACAGAATGCAGCCAATCAAGAAGCGAGCTGACTGAGAAACAAGGAAGCAGGCGTAAATAAAAACGAGCATGGCTGACCTGTTGAATGATCATAAAGTTCTTTTTTTAGTTTGGGATTTTTCCATTAAAAACAGTCCCAAGAACACCATCATTCCCTCTTCTTGTAGGTCCTCTTCCATGTTGCGTGTCGTGTTTTTCGGTTGTTGCTATGTTTCTTCTTCTTCGTTTTTTGTTAGATCACGGGAGATTTCTGGCTTGGAGGACGAGATTCTAGATCGGTGGTGAGACAGAATCATGATGTGTGTGGCGCACCGTGTTCAGATTATCAGAGCACATCACACCCAGTACGATCAAAACTGTTCAATGCCTGGTTTTTTATCTTCATGTGTGGGGTCTCTAACAGATAAAAAATCTCTTAAGATTTAGAAAATCCTTGTGTGTGTACCCGCTTTAGTAGAAGGTGAAGGACAGCGGAGAAGCCAGCAACAAGTGCAAAGAGCCTGGAAAATGGATGGGTGCAAGATGAAACAACACAGAGTTCAGCTATGACACCCTGCAAAGGTACTGAACACACTTCCTGCCTTGAAAAGGATAAAGTCACATCAGTGCTGGGCACAGGACAAAGCCTGGGCATTTCTCTTTCTGGTAAAATATAATTTCAAAGCCTCAGTACAATATTGCTGTCCTTCCCATCTCGCAACGCTGTAGCTGAACTCTGACAGGCTGAAAGGGTACTGCTGTCAGAGGCCGGCCACACACTAGATGATTTTTTTGAATCTGGGATGATTTTTAAACTGTGGGAGACCATGACTTCAGGACAATTTCCAAAGATTTTTCATCTTTAATCCTCTGAACACACACTATAGATGACTCAGCCAGAATGTCAGATCACTGGAGACCACACACCTGCCGACCTGCCTACGACATCAAGTCACGACCTCACGTGACTTCAGAAAAACAAAAAAACAAACAAACAAAAAAAGAAAAACACGGATGTCTGACCATACCGTCTTGCTGTCTCTCCACAACAGGCTGTCCTGGCGTGTGTTACAGATGCAACAAAAATCATAAACCAGGGGAAAGACTCGGGATGAAATCATGTCTGAAATTAAGTTAAAGTTGTGTTCATGGTTGTGAGCTGTGAAAGTACGTATGATCTTCGTCAGTGGCACTACTACCTAGGATCATAAAGGCCATGACTTGATTTGCAGCAGTAAAACAATCGTGTTGACACCACACACATGCAGACTACTCTGACAAACAGTCGTTTGCGACGAGGGTCCTGTCGGGATACGCCCCCATGATCGTCTAGGGGGGGCAAATCTTGCCCCAAATTAAAATCCTGTAGTGCAGTGTTTCCCAACCATTTTTCCTTGAAGATCCCCCTACATGCACCTAAGAAAAGCAGAGCCCCCCAGGACCCAAGAGAGAAGAAAAAGTGACACACTGACGCCAAAGATCAACAAAGATTTGAATTATTTCTCTGATAAAACCCTAAAAAGAGGCCTATGAATGCTTTTATTATCTAAAGACTTTTGCAGAAACTACTTACTTACTGTTTTATCATGGTTTCAGTCAATATTTGCAAATCTATTTTTGGCAGCCTCAAAGCAGACAAAGCCTCGCGCCCCCCCCCTTGAGATCTTTGGCACCCCCCCGGAGGGTCCCGGACCCCAGGTTGGGAACCAAGGCTGTAGTGTGTGTCCGGCCTTAGATTGTTAATGGCGGAGCTTCTCAGTGAATTAAACTGATGCCAAGGCTGGTCAGGATGCGTGCAGAAACATCTACTTTGCCAAGACAAGCTTTAGATGTTTGTTTATTTACAGACGTTATTCATATTGTTCAGCCTGTTTTTAAGTCGTTTATTTAAGTTTTATTGACAAAATCCGACCAGCGATGGATGTATG
>NC_054878.1:3744811-3754163 GCF_018320785.1 Cheilinus undulatus
AACACAATTGCAGTGAAATGTAAATTATTATCAGCTCTGCTTTTTTTGCATCCTGTGAATGGCTGTGTAGTTTTATCACTGTCTAATGAAAAATCTTGAAGGCATTACTGTTCTGGTGTCTTTACTTGCTATTGGTACTAAAACAAGACTCACAAGATTTACTCAGGGACTTTAGTCCTTTGAAACCTGAAGCATTTACAGCAGTAAGAAAAAGCAAATATTAATATGGCTGTAAAATAAAAAAGTAAATCAACAGATATAGTTATTAAACAATGGCCATGGTTATTTAACTGCACTGCAGATAATTTACCTGACTGTTTAATGTTTAATATTTGAAGACTTTATATTTAATAGGGTTGTTATTAAGGACTTTTACTTGTTTTGCTGCATTTTCAAAGTGTGCTATTTTTGACCAAAACAGAGGATCACCACTAAGAAACAGCTAGCCTAGTGAAAATGTTAACTAATACTCATTTGCATCTCACCACTGTCTTAATTTAATCCTTTTAATAGTAAAACTAAAGCTAATTTTGGAGAACATGCATAATTTCTATGTTAAATTATATATTATATTATATACAAATTGAGAGTGCCACTCTACTCTCTGGGCCAGATTTGAATTGTTTTGTGCCAGGTTTAATGCATAAGGTGTGTGTAGTTAATTATAATTTTTACATAAAGTCAACAAACTTTACATAGTTACACTATAAGTCAGTATTTTATTTCCATTCAAATAGATAAAGAATTAAAACACTTGTCCCTAAATATATGTATGTAATTGCATTAATCATCAAAGTTTATCCACTTAAAGATGCACTGACAATCCATGAAGTAATTCGAGATCAGTTCTTAGAAATTTTGTTTGTCTTGAGCTGGTTTCGAACCCACACCTGTCTGAAAAGCCTCCTGTTCACTGATTTTTTCTTCTTCGGCTATCCGCGGCTGGCCTTCGCGTGTGAGGCGAATGTGATAACCACTACACTACAGAAACCGGCTGTGTATTTGATGCACACTAGGGGCGTGACTCCATTCACGTAGCACCCCAATGACCTCATCCTAACATTTGGAGACTTGAGACCTTAAACACTGGCTGCAACTCTGGTGACCTATTGTGCTTCGTGGACTGTGCAGCAGGCGGTATTAGGCACTGGAGTTGCTGCTTGTAGTACATTGGATACCGTAGTTGGTCATGCTGGCCTCTGGATGTCTATGCATTGCTGCTACACTGAAACACAGTTATCTGGGGCTGGGGAGGCAACGAGCTGCATAGCCTGCGTGAGTCCTCGTTAGTATAGTGGACAGTATCTCTGCCTGTCACGCGGGAGACCGGGGTTCGATTCCCTGACGGGGAGACTTATACTGTCCGTCAGCAGCTAAGCCTGTACATGTCATCACTGGGTCTCCGAGCTGGGATCACAGGCTGGCGGCTCTTGAAATGGTGCGTTTGTACACAGAGTTGTGGCTTATGGCCCTACCACCCTGAGCACGCACGATCTTGTCTGACCTCGGAAGCTAAGCAGGGTCGGGCCTGGTTAGTACTTGGATGGGAGACCGCCTGGGAATACCAGGTGCTGTAAGCATTTTTCCCCCCAAATGTTCTTCTGGAAGAGGGCCAGTATTTTCTTGAATGTGTCTCCTATGCCCAAACAGTGTCGTCTCCAAGAAAACAGCCAAGTTGATAAATGTGTCGGGGCGTCAGCCCCAACACATTTTCTGCAGAGGCCGGCAGCTCTTGAAATGGTGCGTTTGTACACAGAGTTGTCTCTTGAAGAGGGTGCTGCTGGTCTAGTGCTTCAGTAGTGTTGGCTGTCTCTTGATTTTGTCTAGTTGACCTTTAATGTCCTTTACCTAAGGACATGCCCCATTAAAAGGCTCAGCAGCCTGTTTCCGCCCGGTTTCGATCCGGGGACCTTTCGCGTGTTAGGCGAATGTGATGACCACTACACTACGGAAACAGACAAAAATGTTCACATTGCCATGAAAGGCGTGTTTTAGCTACTTTCTTAACCGATCTCTCTTCAAATGCTGGCCAACTGGCCTGTTCCCTACCTGCTAATGACTATTCACTAAGAATGACACCACTCCAAAGCCGAGACAGGCAATGCATGATTCTATACAAGTGAGGTAACAGTTTCCTTCAGGATGAAAACAAAAAAGATTGGGACAATAAGAAAAGGGCAAGAGAGGGAGGATCAAACAGAAAAAAAGATTAGAAATGGAGAGGTTGAGGGAAATCATTAATCTCTGACTATTGCTTTCACATGAAGCCCCAGTCCATGACGCAAAAGCCAATCTCCATAAGCAGGTCATGTGATGGGTTGACAGAGTGCATGTAGAGTTTAGTCATGAAGTCCAAGAGCTTAGATGGTGTTTCCGCCCGGGGACCTTTCGCGTGTGAGGCGAATGTGATAACCACTACACTACAGAAACTGGCTGTGTATTTGTTGCACACAAGGGGCGTGACTCCATTCACATAGCATCCCAATGACCTCATCCTAACATTTGGAGACTTGAGACCTTAAACACTGGCTGCAACCCTGGTGACCTATTGTGCTTCGTGGATTGTGCAGCAGGCGGTATTAGGTACTGTAGCTATTGCTTGTAGTACATTGGATACCGTAGTTGGTCATGCTGGCCTCTGGATGTCTATGCATTGCTGCTACACTGAAACACAGTTATCTGGGGCTAGGCGGGCAACGAGCAACACAATTTGCATGAGTCCTCGTTAGTATAGTGGACAGTATCTCCGCCTGTCACGCGGAAGACCGGGGTTCGATTCCCCGACGGGGAGACTTATGCTGTCCGTCAGCAGCTAAGCCTGTACATGTCATCACTGGGGCTCCAAGCTTGCTCTCATCTTGAGCTGGGATCACAGGCTGGCAGCTCTTGAAATGGTGCGTTTGGACACAGCGTTGTGGCTTACAGCCATACCACCCTGAGCACGCCCGATCTCATCAGATCTCAGAAGCTAAGCAGGGTTGGGCCTGGTTAGTACTTGGATGGGAGACTACCTGGGAATACCAGGTGCTGTAAGCTTTTTTCCCCCCCAAATGTTCTTCTGGAAGAGGGTGCTGCTGCTTCAGCAGATTGCCGGTATTTTCTTGAGTGTGTCTCCTATGCCCAGACAGTGTCGTCTCCAAGAAAACAGCCAAGTTGATAAATGTGTCGGGGTGTCAGCCCCAACACATTTTCTGCAGAGGCTGGCAGCTCTTGAAATGGTGCATATAAAATCTGTCACTAAATTGAATTAGTGGAGGCCAATTGAATTTCAACTGCTGCTAGCTCATCAAACCTCTAGGTGGGGTGCACATTTAAACACATGGATACAGAAATCAGATTAACCATTTATTGAAGATGAAGATGAAAGGATGGATGAATGGATGGATGGATGGATGATTTTCTGTACAAAACAGATATATCAAATCAAAACATTGCCACGCACACATCACGATTAGATTAAAGCTAACAGGGATCAACTTACATTAATTTATGCATCCAATATGTTACACAAGGAGTGAGGAATTGCTTCAGCTTCCTGCTGTAGTGAGAATCTATCCAGAACAACTAAGGATGAAACCACAATCCAAGGCAGTTGATATCACACCCTCTATGGAGGAAAGATAATGATACAAGGGAGGAGAGATCCTTTCTCCTTCCTAAACCTACATCTTCAGATTATCCTTCAGGAATGTCACTGAAAGGGGGGGGGGGGGAATTCTCTATCCCACATGGCTGACAACTTATCAAGGAACCACGTTCGAAAAACAAGAGTTTCTCAGGCAGTAGGACTCTTAAACTGCCATTTTGATGAAAGACAGCTCCCAACAGAGATAAACACCTTAAAATCTGAATCTTTCGATCGGTCGACCAAATGGTGAACCTCCTCAGACTAAATCCTGTCTTCCTGAAAGCTGTAAGAAACTTTGCACTACGCCTCATAAATCTAAGGACTCTGTCTTCCTACAGAGCCGTGGCAGAAAGCAGTCGCATATCCTAAATTCCCAGTGTTATCTCAACCACATGAAGCTGCAAGGATTGGCAGTATCAAAAAACTGTCTTAAATGTTATGTTTCTAACAGGACATGTTCATATTTGGTTGAGTCTGTTTACAAGGAACAGAATGACGTGTCATACTAATCTCTGGCATCTTCTCTTACTGAGTTATGGTTTTATGATCTAATTTAGTTGTATTTCTCCAAGTTGACGAACAGAGACTGAAAATCGTCCATGGATCAACATTGCCACCTTGTGGTCAAGTTCCATCACGCCCAAATGCAGAAACATTTTCTAATGTATAATTGTGCGTATAAACAATTAACCATGTTTCTAATGTTTGTGTGATAGTTTATTGATAGTATTCTAGAGTTTTATAACCATGTTGTGTTATCTCTACATTATCCGATTAACTTGATGATCTGGTGGAGTGGATTTAATCAAACACTGGGAGGGCTTCAAAACCGAAACCCCTCCCTCTTGTATAAGAGTAACTTCAGAACTCACAAGAGTTCAGAGTGTAGAGTTAAGTGCGCAGTTCAAGCGGTCAGGCCTGGACAGTCCAAGAAGATGCTCACTGAGGAGAGCTCTGTTGAGTCTCCTTGGGCCTCCTAGGCCCATTCTTAATCCAAGCGTTGTGCCAAGTCTGATAAACAATCAGACTTAGAATTTTCCTTATCCAGTACAAGATTTTTCCTAACCTTTTTAAAGCTTCGTGCTAGATTTTTGTAACGCAGAGTTTTTGTTTTTCCTTTTTATCACACAATCGACTTCACTGTGAGCCAGCAGCCATGTGGTGTCGATGCGTTTGAGTTTATCCGATTTTTAATTGGACGATCAAGAGCTGTTTTTGGAATGAGAGACAATCCTTCCCAGAGTCTGTGGACAAGAATCTGTACAGCCGTCCCTACAGTCTGAGCAACCCATCGGCACCGCAGCGGCCCGTGCTTGAACCCATCCGGGTCGGACCAGAGTTGGCACGTTGTAGCTTCGGGCAATCAGAACTTGCCAGGCGCCTTCCTCCGGGCCCCTCCAGACGGGTCCTCTCCTCCTCGCCTCCATCGAACGGCTGGTATGATCCAATTCATCTCTCTGGTGCTGATGTCTCCAAAGTTCCAACAAATTAGTTCAGATCTATTATTCTTCCAAATTCACGCTCCAAATTCTTATCGTCGCTTAAAATTTTTCCATTAGGATTATTAGAATAATCCACTCTCACCAACTAAGTTAGCATCCTTTCTCTTTACCATATTTAGTCATGTTCTGTTTATTCATTTACATTATCTATTCATATAACCTGTGATTTATGTCTGTTATTTTGTGATTTTATAATAAATCTTCAAAAGACAGTCGTAGTTTGGGAATTCATTCTATTAAGCAGAGAAATAGAGTCAATGTTATGAGAATTTACTACTTTAGAAATGAGATTGATTTACAGTTAATGTTTTTGTTAATTAATTAAAGGTTTTGATTAATTAATATTTACAATATTTTATTGGTTATTAAATAACCAATCCGCGTAAGCGGTGGTGCCCTATTCTTTACGAGGTTGACTTGATAATATTAATTTATTATCAACACATTTTCACTACACTGCTAAACAAATATAAATTAGTGCACTGTGTCAAAATAGATTATTCTCTTTAAACTTAGGTGGGAAATGTACTCACACATATGTGTCCTTTAAAGTAGACAAACAATTCTAAGTCTCTAGATCTTCTTTGTGGTTTCAGTGGTCAAACAAACTTCGACCTTTGGTGAAAGTGACAAACATAATTAAAAGGATGCACTTATTTGGTAAACAAAGGAAAAAGTGGAATAATTCAACAAACAAACTTACTTAAGTGCTGTGGCAGCATGGACAGAGCAGGCTCAAGGACAAAGGGAGTCCGATAACCACACCCATCTCTTAAATAACCTCTTGAGGCTCCTCCTCTCGGCTCTGCCATGATTGTCTCAGCAGGACTGAGGATTTGAGATTTTTAACAGTGCGTTTGTACACAGAGTTGTGGCTTACGGCCATACCACCCTGAGCACGCCCGATCTCGTCTGATCTCGGAAGCTAAGCAGGGTCGGGCCTGGTTAGTACTTGGATGGGAGACCGCCTGGGAATACCAGGTGCTGTAAGCATTTTTCCCCCCAAATGTTCTTCTGGAAGAGGGCCAGTATTTTCTTGAGTGTGTCTCCTATGCCCAAACAGTGTCGTCTCCAAGAAAACAGCCAAGTTGATAAATGTGTCGGGGCGTCAGCCCCAACACATTTTCTGCAGAGGCCGGCAGCTCTTGAAATGGTGCGTTTGTACACAGAGTTGTGGCTTACGGCCATACCACCCTGAGCACGCCCGATCTCGTCTGATCTCGGAAGCTAAGCAGGGTCGGGCCTGGTTAGTACTTGGATGGGAGACCGCCTGGGAATACCAGGTGCTGTAAGCATTTTTCCCCCCAAATGTTCTTCTGGAAGAGGGTGCTGCTGCTTCAGCAGATTGCCGGTATTTTCTTGAGTGTGTCTCCTATGCCCAAACAGTGTCGTCTCCAAGAAAACAGCCAAGTTGATAAATGTGTCGGGGCGTCAGCCCCAACACATTTTCTGCAGAGGCCGGCAGCTCTTGAAATGGTGCGTTTGTACACAGAGTTGTGGCTTACGGCCATACCACCCTGAGCACGTCTGATCTCGGAAGCTAAGCAGGGTCGGGCCTGGTTAGTACTTGGATGGGAGACCGCCTGGGAATACCAGGTGCTGTAAGCATTTTTCCCCCCAAATGTTCTTCTGGAAGAGGGCCAGTATTTTCTTGAGTGTGTCTCCTATGCCCAAACAGTGTCGTCTCCAAGAAAACAGCCAAGTTGATAAATGTGTCGGGGCGTCAGCCCCAACACATTTTCTGCAGAGGCCGGCAGCTCTTGAAATGGTGCGTTTGTACACAGAGTTGTGGCTTACGGCCATACCACCCTGAGCACGCCCGATCTCGTCTGATCTCGGAAGCTAAGCAGGGTCGGGCCTGGTTAGTACTTGGATGGGAGACCGCCTGGGAATACCAGGTGCTGTAAGCATTTTTCCCCCCAAATGTTCTTCTGGAAGAGGGCCAGTATTTTCTTGAGTGTGTCTCCTATGCCCAAACAGTGTCGTCTCCAAGAAAACAGCCAAGTTGATAAATGTGTCGGGGCGTCAGCCCCAACACATTTTCTGCAGAGGCCGGCAGCTCTTGAAATGGTGCGTTTGTACACAGAGTTGTGGCTTACGGCCATACCACCCTGAGCACGCCCGATCTCGTCTGATCTCGGAAGCTAAGCAGGGTCGGGCCTGGTTAGTACTTGGATGGGAGACCGCCTGGGAATACCAGGTGCTGTAAGCATTTTTCCCCCCAAATGTTCTTCTAGAAGAGGGTGCTGCTGCTTCAGCAGATTTTCATGAGTGTGTCTCCTATGCCCAAACAGTGTCGTCTCCAACAAAACAGCCAAGTTGATAAATGTGTCGGGGCGTCAGCCCCAACACATTTTCTGCAGAGGCCGGCAGCTCTTGAAATGGTGCGTTTGTACACAGAGTTGTGGCTTACGGCCATACCACCCTGAGCACGCCCGATCTCGTCTGATCTCGGAAGCTAAGCAGGGTCGGGCCTGGTTAGTACTTGGATGGGAGACCGCCTGGGAATACCAGGTGCTGTAAGCATTTTTCCCCCCAAATGTTCTTCTAGAAGAGGGTGCTGCTGCTTCAGCAGATTGCCAGTATTTTCTTGAGTGTGTCTCCTATGCCCAAACAGTGTGGTCTCCAACAAAACAGCCAAGTTGACGCCCCGACACATTTTGTGCAGAGGCTGGCAGCTCTTGAAATGGTGCGTTTGTACGGCGACTTGTGGCTTACGGCCATACCACCCTGAGCACGCCCGATCTCGTCTGATCTCGGAAGCTAAGCAGGGTCGGGCCTGGTTAGTACTTGGATGGGAGACCGCCTGGGAATACCAGGTGCTGTAAGCATTTTTCCCCCCAAATGTTCTTCTAGAAGAGGGTGCTGCTGCTTCAGCAGATTGCCAGTATTTTCTTGAGTGTGTCTCCTATGCCCAAACAGTGTGGTCTCCAACAAAACAGCCAAGTTGATAAATGTGTCGGGGCGTCAGCCCCAACACATTTTGTGCAGAGGCTGGCAGCTCTTGAAATGGTGCGTTTGTACACAGAGTTGTGGCTTACGGCCATACCACCCTGAGCACGCCCGATCTCGTCTGATCTCGGAAGCTAAGCAGGGTCGGGCCTGGTTAGTACTTGGATGGGAGACCGCCTGGGAATACCAGGTGCTGTAAGCATTTTTCCCCCCAAATGTTCTTCTGGAAGAGGGCCAGTATTTTCTTGAGTGTGTCTCCTATGCCCAAACAGTGTCGTCTCCAAGAAAACAGCCAAGTTGATAAATGTGTCGGGGCGTCAGCCCCAACACATTTTCTGCAGAGGCCGGCAGCTCTTGAAATGGTGCGTTTGTACACAGAGTTGTGGCTTACGGCCATACCACCCTGAGCACGCCCGATCTCGTCTGATCTCGGAAGCTAAGCAGGGTCGGGCCTGGTTAGTACTTGGATGGGAGACCGCCTGGGAATACCAGGTGCTGTAAGCATTTTTCCCCCCAAATGTTCTTCTGGAAGAGGGCCAGTATTTTCTTGAGTGTGTCTCCTATGCCCAAACAGTGTCGTCTCCAAGAAAACAGCCAAGTTGATAAATGTGCCGCCCCAACACATTTTCTGCAGAGGCCGGCAGCTCTTGAAATGGTGCGTTTGTACACAGAGTTGTGGCTTACGGCCATACCACCCTGAGCACGCCCAATCTCGCCTGATCTCGGAAGCTAAGCAGGGTCGGGCCTGGTTAGTACTTGGATGGGAGACCGCCTGGGAATACCAGGTGCTGTAAGCATTTTTCCCCCCAAATGTTCTTCTAGAAGAGGGTGCTGCTGCTTCAGCAGATTGCCAGTATTTTCTTGAGTGTGTCTCCTATGCCCAAACAGTGTGGTCCCCAACAAAACAGCCAAGTTGATAAATGTGTCGGGGCGTCAGCCCCAACACATTTTCTGCAGAGGCCGGCAGCTCTTGAAATGGTGCGTTTGTACACAGAGTTGTGGCTTACGGCCATACCACCCTGAGCAAGCCCGATCTCGTCTGATCTCGGAAGCTAAGCAGGGTCGGGCCTGGTTAGTACTTGGATGGGAGACCGCCTGGGAATACCAGGTGCTGTAAGCATTTTTACCCCCAATTGTTCTTCTGGGAGAGGGCCAGTATTTTCTTGAGTGTGTCTCCTATGCCCAAACAGTGTCGTCTCCAAGAAAACAGCCAAGTTGATAAATGTGTCGGGCGCCAGCCCCAACACATTTTCTGCAGAGGCTGCAGCTC